>NW_026882285.1:0-40725 GCF_032173495.1 Musca vetustissima
TTATACCCTTCACCGCACTGTGGTACAGGGTATTATTTCTTTGTGCATATGTTTGTAACAGGCAAAAGGAATCGAGGTAGACCCATGGTTCCTTTTGAAAATATGCATAGAATCACTTTCTGAGTCGATTTATGCATGTCCGTCCGTCTGTCCATGTTAAATTGTAAACAAAGTACAGGTCGCATTTATAATCAGAATTGGATGAAATTTGACACAGCTCATTTTTTTGGCCCAAGGACGAACCCTATTGAAATTGGGAAAAATCGGTTCAGATTTAGATATAGCTCTCATATATAGTTTCGTCCGATTTATGGTAAATTTACCAAAGTCCCTATATATCTTTTGATTTGCACGAAGTTTGACACAGCGTACGGAATTAAGTCTAGAGTGATGTGTGCTAGGTTCGTGAAAATCGGTTCAGATTTAGATATAGCTCCCATATATAGTTTCGTCCGATTATATGTAAATAGTGCACCAAAACCCCTATATATCTTTCGATTTGCACGAAATTTGGCACAGCGTAATGAATTAGGCCTAGAAATATGTGCGTTAGGTTTCCTGAAAATCGGTTCAGATTTAGATTAGCTCCCATATATATTTTCGTCCTATTAAATGTAAATGGTGCACCAAAGTCCCTATATATCTTTCGATTTGCACGAAATTTGGCACGGCGTAATGAATTAGGTCTAGAATGATGTGTGTTAAGTTTCGTGAAAATCGGTTCAGATTTTTTCGTCCGATTTAAGGTAAATGGTGCACCAACGTCCCTATATATCTTTCGATTTGCACGAAATTTGGCACAGTGTAATGAATTAGGTCTAGAATGATGTGTGTTAAGTTTCTAGAAATCGGTTCAGATTTAGATATAGATTCTATATCTGACCAAAACAAAAATTTAGTATCGGTTGCAGAATGACATATTTATGGATCCAATTGCATTTTACTGGTCCTTTAAAAATGCGACGTCTGTTACGATTCATCTGTTAAATATACCCAAAGTCGTGAAGGGTATCATATAGTCGGCCCCGTCCGACTTTACTACTTTCCTTACTGGTTCATATTAAAATAGTAATCTGATTTGTTCCGCCTTTTTTAGATTGATTCTAAAACTCTGTTGTAATCATTCCACCTGCAGAGGATAGCGAGATAAAAGAATTAGAACGTAAGGTTCGATAATGAACTATAGCTGCATTTAGACCTAGCCCCTGTGTGGAGGTTCCAGAAGGAGTCGAACGATATTCCCCATCATCGAATTTGAACTAAGTTTGGAGGAAATAATAAGTTTGGATGAAATCTAAATTTTCTGAATTGGATTTGGTCCAAAGAAACATGGGGTCTTGCGCCAATATTTCGATGAGGCACATTTTCACCGTGTTAAAGTGTATACACCCTCATTGTAATTATCCATTAAATATTTCTGAAATTTGTATTATGGTTTACATAATCCGTTTTTAGAAATTTCGGTATAGGTCCACTTTTTGGTATGTTCCCTATATTTTTTTTATTTCTAGTACCTGTCAGTATATCTATGGTGGAGGGTATCCAAAGTTCCGCCCGGCCGAACTTAACTCTTTTTCTCTTGTTTTTTTTTTTAAATCCACACCTAAAATACCACTTCAAAAATATTATTAAAATAATCCCCGCCTAAAAAGCTGCTTTAAAAATTATTATTAAACCAGTGAGCTTAGCAGTATAGTCGGATGGGGCCGACCATATGATATCCTACACAACTTCCACGAAAATCTAACTTTCTGTGGTTCTATATTCTGAGCATGGGCAATATTTCGATATATTTCCACACTCTTGACCGATCTGAGTACATACGACCACATAATTGGTATCAATTTAAAAGTCAACCACTTCTCTGGAATATACTATCAACTTCTTGGGTCTATGTCCTTCGGGAGTTAATATATACGCCATAGCATACAAATTTTGTAATTTTTCACACAAAAGTCAGGGTCCATTTGACCCGCTAAATATTGTCGATCTTTATCAAAACAGGCTTGCTCATTCTTTGGCCCGATCTCCTACTCCATGTAAAATTTCATAATGTTCGGACCATAATTGCGGCCTCTGGAGCGAACAGAAAACCCGACAAAAATTTTGTATTTGGTCCATTTCATCCCCTAAATATTAACCGATCTTTACCAAAAACAATAGGGGTCTTCATTGGCCAGAACCCATCCTACATGCAAAATTTCGTGAAAATTGGCCCATAGCTGTGGCCTGTATCGTATTTACAAATTATTATGGACAGACGGACGGACGAACACACATGTCTAGATCGACTCAGCTAGTCGAGATATAATGATGGGTATTCTTAAAGGTGGGTCTAGGACCTATATTTCGCGGCGTTACAAACTCTTGGGGCTGCACAAAGCTATAATACCCTGACAACATAGTTGTGTAGGGTATAAAAATATCCAAATCGTTTTCTAATCAAATTTCCAGATGTTTATATTTTAAATTTTCCGTTTAGTTGAATGACTTTTTCTTCCTCTTTCTGTGATAACAACATAATTTGGAAAATTTAGTTTTCCCCACCAGATCCTGGCAGAAATTGTGAACTCCGGTTTTTGTTTGGCACTAGAATGTGATTGGAATGCTAAACAGCAACAACAAAAGAAAAACCAAATCGAAAACCAAAAAAATCAACACATTTTCTTTTATCCTCTAACAAATACCCAGTCAACTGACTAAGTGACAGAGAGAGAGAGAGAGGGTGGAGGGATAAGGGGTACAGGAGATTGGAAAAAAATCAAAAATGCATTTCATTGCCATAAAATTCTAAAGCGTGTAAAAGTTTATCAGTTTTCCAAAAAAAAAAAATGTCGATGTTTCAGCAAAAGCTTAACGGACAAGTTGGTCGGATTGGTTGGGTGGTCGGATTGGTTGGGTGGTCGGTTGGTTAGTTGGTTGTTCGGGAAACAGGAGGGGTTTTCATTCGAATTGTGTTGGTTATAAAAACCAAATACTCTCGTTGTTTCCGTTCTCTGTGTGTGTGTGTCTGTTTGTGTGTATTTTTTAAACCCGATTTAAGTGGACACGTCCGACAAATGTAAACACCAGCAATAACTTCATAGATTTACGGGATGGCAAAAATGCTTACGAAATACGAATTGCGAATTCATTTGTTGAACATTTCAAAAAAAAAAAACATTTGCTGGCTCAGAACCTCCTGGGAGAGAGAGAGAGAGAGAGAGTGGAGAGTCCCTGCAGTACCAAATGAACGAATGACTAACTACTCTGTGTATGTGTGAGTATATATGTATATGTATGTGTGTTGTGTGTGTTTTCTGTTCAAATACTTTTGGGGTGTAAATTTCTATTATCCGCTCCTAAGTCTTCGTTACTTTTCTATGCCTAAAAGGATTTAAGCTGTTCTGCCTGGGCTTTTAGATGATTGTTTTTTTTTTTATTTTGTTGTTATTGTCGTCATCGTCGTCGTTGTTGTTGTTATGAAAATCCTCTTTTACATACTTTATATGACAGCAGACAGAATTTAAATGTGTCTGTGCTGTGTTTTGTTCCGTTCTGTTGTTTATTGGCCTAGAACATGTTGCTGGCCTGGGGTGGGGAAAGGGATAGGGGGCTATGCCCCAAAAATTGTGCCTGTTGATGGCGAACATATTGTTGCTGATAAATGTTTTTTGGGTATAATTTTTTTTTTGTTATTGGGGAAAAGGATGTCGAACTGTCATTTACTGCAATACACTAACACATATTCAGTTAAGCAGACACACACACACACAGAGGATGAGAGACTCATTTAATTGCCGGTATCCTTGAATATTTTAAAGGAAGTTTTTTCTTTCCAATGGCTTAAATGTAACTGGCATTTTGATGAGCACGTCTTTTTTTGTTTTTTGTTTCACGGCTGGCATTTAAAATTCGTTTTTTGGGGTTGTTCCAAAATGTCTTTATGGGCGTCAGTGGCTGTGCTGCCTGGTCTTTTTATTTTCTCATTTCATTTGATTAAGTTAAGCAGTTAAGTTAAAATGGTTCATTGGCTACACCACAGGATGTAGGCAATTGTCTGGAATTTTTATTGTTGAAGCAACAACAACAAAAATTAAATTAAAGAGATAAATTCTTTAATCGGGCAGAATTTTGAAAATATTTTTGCAATGTATAAACTTGGCGTGAATTTTGTAAAAAAAATTTTCTTATTGGAATTTTAGGTGTCGATCTTTTAAACGAAAAAAAATTGTTTTAAAGAGTTATTTTAGGAGTGAATTTTTTAAATAATATTTTTCAAGGACCTAGACAAGGTGTGGATTTTTTAATTATTTTTTAAGGTCCCTATGGCGTGGATTTTTAAAATAACGTTTTTCAGGGACCTACACAAGGCGTGGATTTTTTAAATAATACTTTTTTTCAAGAATATTTTTCAAGGACCTACACAAGGCGTGGATTTTTATACCCTTCACCACACTGTGGTACAGGGTATTATGTCTTTGTGCATATGTTTGTAACAGGCAAAAGGAAACGAGATAGACACACGGTTCCTTTTGAGAATATGCATAGAATCACTTTCTGAGTCGATTTATGCATGTCCGTCCGTCTGTCTGTCCTTTGTTAAATTGTAAACAAAGTACAGGTCGCATTTATGATTAAAATTTGGTTGACATTTGGCACAGCTCATTTATTTGGCCCAAGGCAGAACCCTATTGAAATTGGGAAAAATCGGTTCAGATTTAAATATAGCCCCCGTATATATTTTCGTTCGATTTCATGTAAATGGTGCCCAAAGTCTCTATATATCTTTTGATTTGCACGAAATTTGCCATAACGTATTGAATTGAACCTAGAATGATGTCTGCCCAGTTTCGTAAAAATCGGTTAAGATTTAGATAAAGCTCCCATATATATTTTCATCCGATTTAAGGTAATTGGTGCACCAAAGACCCTATATATCTTTCGATTTGCACGAAATTTGGCATAGCGTATTGAATTGAGCCTAGAATGATGTCTGCCAAGTTTCGTGAAAATCGATTCAGATTTAAATATAGCTCCCATATATAGTTTCGTCCGATTTTATGTAAATTGTGCACCAAAGCCCGTAAATATCTTCCGATTTACACGAAATTTGGCATAACATACTGAATTGAGCCTAGAATGATGTCTGCAAAGTTTCGTGAAAATCGGTTCATATTTAGATATAGCTGTCATATATAGTTTCGCCCGATTTCATGTCAATGGTGCACCAAAGTCCCTAAATATCTTTCGATTTGCACGAAATTTGAGACAGCGTAGTGAATTAAGCCTAGAATGATGTGTGAAAATCGGTTCAGATTTAGATATAGCTCCCGTATATATTTTCGTCCGATTTAAGGTAAATGGTGCACCAAAGTCCCTAAATATCTTTCGATTTGCACGATATTTGGCACAGCGTACTGAATTAAGTCTAGAATGATGTGTGCTAAGTTTCGCGAAAATCGATTCAGATTTAGATATAGCTCCCATATATGGTTTCGTCCGATTTTTATGTAAATGGTGCACCAAAGACCCTATATATCTTTCGATTTGCACGAAATTTGGCATAGCGTAATGAATTAAGTCAAGAATGATGTGTGTTTAGTATCGTGAAAATCGGTTCCGATTTAGATATAGCTCCCATATATAGTTTCGCCCGATTTTAGGTAAATGGTACACCAAAGTCCCGAAATATCTTTCGATTTGCACGAAATTTGGCATGGAATACTGAATTGAACCTGGAGTGAAATCTGCCAAGATTCGTGAAAATCGTTTCAGATTTAGATATAACTCCCATATATAGTTTCGTCCGATTTCATGTAAATGATTCACCAAAGTCCCTATATATCCTTCGATTTGCACGAAATTTGGCATAACGTACTGAATTGAGCCTAGCATAATGTCTGCCAAGTTTCGTGAAAATCGATTCAGATTTAAATATAGCTCCCACATATATTTTCGTCCGATTTAATGTAAATGGTTCACCAAAGTCCCTACATAGCTTTCGATTTGCACGAAATTTGGCATAGCGTATTGAATTGAGCCTAGAATGATGTCTGCCAAGTTTCGTGAAAATCGATTCAGATTTAAATATAGCTCCCATATATAGTTTCGTCCGATTTTATGTAAATTGTGCACCAAAGCCCGTAAATATCTTCCGATTTACACGAAATTTGGCATAACGTACTGAATTGAGCCTAGAATGATGTCTGTGAAGTGAAAATCGGTTCAGATTTAGATATAGCTGTCATATATAGTTTCGCCCGATTTCATGTCAATGGTGTACCAAAGTCCCTAAATATCTTTCGATTTGCACGAAATTTGGCATAGCGTACTGAATTGAGCCTAGAATGATGTCCGCCAAGTTTCGTGAAAATCGGTTCTGATTTAGATATAGCTCCCAAATATATATATCCATCCGATTTAAGGTAAATGGTGCACCAAAGTCCCTATATATTTTTCGATTTATACGAAATTTGTCATAGCGTACTGAATTGAGCCTGGAGTGATGTATGTCAAGTTTCATTGAAATCGGTTCAGATTTAGATATAGCTCCCATATATATTTTCGTCCGATTTAAGGTAAATGGTGCACCAAAGTCCCTATATATATTTCGATTTACACGAAATTTGGCATGACGTACTGAATTGAGCCTGGAGTGATGTGTGTCAAGTTTCGTTGAAATCGGTTCACATTTAGATATAGCTCCCATATATAGTTTCGTCCGATTTAAGGTAAATAGTGCACCACAGATCCTATATATCATTCGATTTGCTTGAAATTTGGCATAACGTACTGAATTGAGCCAAGAATAATGTCTGCCAAGTTTCGTGAAAATCGGTTCAGGTTTAGATATAGCTCTCATATATATTTTCGTCCGATTTAATGTAAATAGTACACCAAAGTCCCTAAATATCTTTCGATTTGTACGAAATTTGGCATAGCGTACTAAATTGAGCCTAGAATGATGTCTGCCAAGTTTCATGAAAATCGGTTCAGATTTAGATATAGTTCCAATATATAAATTCGCCCGATTTTAGGTAAATGATGCACCTAAGTCCCTGGAAATCTTTTCATTTTCACGAATTTGGGCATAGCGTACTGAATTAAGCCTAGAATGATGTGTGCCAAGTTTCGTGAAAATCGGCCCAGGTTTAGATATAGCTTCCATATATATTTACATCCGATTTAAGGTAAATGGTGCACCAAAGACCCTATATATCTTTCGATTTGCACGAAATTTTGCATAGCGTACTGAATTAAGTCAAGAATGATGTGTGTTTAGTATCGTGAAAATCGGTTCCGATTTAGATCTAGTACCTTTATATTTTTTCTTCGTGAAAATCGGTTCCGATTTAGATATAGCTCCTTTATATTTTTTCTTCCGATTTTATGTACATTTTGCACTAAAAACCCAACGTTTGTCCGATTGCCCGAGAACCCGAGAAGTT
This sequence comes from Musca vetustissima, assembly GCF_032173495.1. Classification (NCBI taxonomy): domain Eukaryota; kingdom Metazoa; phylum Arthropoda; class Insecta; order Diptera; family Muscidae; genus Musca; species Musca vetustissima. The sequence goes on from NW_026882285.1 coordinate 7,431, forward strand.
GATAGTTTATCCAAGAGGAGTGATTGACCTTTAAATGGATACCAATTATATTGTCGTATGTACTCGGATGTGGGAGTTACACCTAAATATTTACAGGTATCTCCGTATTTGTATATTATTTAGTAACCCATTATCACTCTAGAGAGCGGAACTATAGCGCAGATCGATTTGAAATGTTCTATGAGGTTCCAGTTATGGTCAAGGATAACGCCTATAATTTTCGAATCGATCTACAGGCCACAGTTATAAGCCGAAAATCACCATACAACCCACGGTGAAGGGAATCTGGACAAGTAATTAGAAGGGCTGTACTGAATCTTAGAAATATTCGAAAATTTTTGAGAGTGTATGGAAGTGGTGCTGTTGACCTCTAATCGGGCAAGAGGGTGCAAATTTCACGAAAGATATTCACAGGCTCGGAATAAAAATCCGCAGAAAGTTAGAGTTCTGTGGTAGTTGTGTAGGGTATCGTATGGTCGGGCCCGTCCGACTATACTGCTCCGCACACTGGTTTAAAACTTTTTTTTTTTTTGAGGCGTGAATTTATTAACAAAATTTTTAAAGGACTTTTCTAAGACGTCGATATTATAAAAATATATTTTTGAGGCTCGTCCGAAGGCGTGGATTTTAAAAAAAATATTTTTTCCAATGTCTATCCGAAGCCGTTGGATTTTTAATTTTTTTTCTAGTCCTATCTAAACGCTTGGATTTTTTTAAATCATCGTTTTGAAGTGGTTTTTATTTTTTTTTCAAGTACCTCAATTTCTTATGTGGATAATTAAAAGGACCTCCAGCTATTATTCTTAATCACTTCGATATGCAAATTGTTAATCTGGCATTTAAATTAAAATTATTCTCTGAAAGATACAAAAAACAATAACAACAACGCATAAATAATCCCAATGAAATGGCCAAAAGCCAAATTCATAATCCATATTTGGTTTTCATTGAATAATTGAATAACTTACGAAGTGTTCGTTCAACTAATGGAATTATCTCAAGTCATCGTTTTGTTGTTGTAATTTCAATAACAACAACAACAAAAACAAGTTTTTAATCAAGCCAACCAAACAACCAACCAACCAAAAAAAAGAAAAACATCAAGTAATTTTCATAAGTTGTGTACAAATTACATATTTATGAGTACTAAAATGTTATTGTAATCGATAGAGGACACACACACACATGCACACCACGCCACACATCTCTCTCACACACACACACGCACACATTGTGTCATCTACTCCACATACGGCAGAGATCAATTCCACATAAATATTATCCATAAGGGTATTAAGTGTCAATGGTTGTTGTATTTGTATGTTGTTATTGTTGTTGTTTTTTGTTGCTAGTAGTGGACAAATAACTGGCTAAATAAACAAACAAAATAACTGTATATTACCCATCTGTGTGTGTGTGTATGTGTGTGAGTTTAATTCTATGATGATGATATTGATGCTGCTGCTGCTGCTGATGATGACTAGTTATTATCCTGGCCTGACTCCGAATTGTCAATGGAATTTTGTCATAGGGATCCATGACAATGGACATAACCATTGAAGCAATTTTTCTTCCCTCTCATTTTTCTACTCCCCTTTGTTTTTATACCCTTCACCACACTATGGTACAAGGTATTATGCCTTTGTGCATATGTTTGTAACAGGCAAAAGGAAACGAGATAGGTACATGGTTCCTTTTGAGAATATGCATAGAATCACTTTCTGAATCGATTTATGCATGTCCGTCAGTCGGTCCGTCCGTCCGTCCGTTTCCCGTCTGCCCGTCCGTCTGTCCGTATGTAGATGTTAAATTGTAAACAAAGTACAGGTCGCATTTATAATCTGATTTAGATGAAATATGGCACAAGTCTCTTAATTGGCCCAAGGACCAAACTTATTGAAATTGAAGAAAATCGCTTCAGATTTAGATATAGCTCCCATATATATTTTCGTCCGATATAGGCACCAAAGTCCCTATTTATACCCTTCACCACACTGTGGTACAGGGTATTAGGTCTTTGTGCATATGTTTGTAACAGGCAAAAGGAATCGAGATAGACCCATAGTTCCTTTTGAGAATATGCATAGAATCACTTTCTGAGTCGATTTACGCATGTCCGTCTGTCCGTCCGTCCATGTATTTTTGTGAACAAAGTACAGGTCGCATTTATGATCCGATTTGGATGAAATTTGGCACAGTTCACTTATTGGGCCCAAGGACGAACCCTATTGAAATTGGGAAAAATCGGTTCAGATTTAGATATAGCTCCCATATATATTTTCGTCCGATTTAAGGTAAATGGTGCACCAAAGTCCCTATATATCTTTCGATTTGCACGAAATTTGACATAACGTACTGTATTGAGCTTAGAGTGATGTCTGCCAAGTTTCGAGAAAATCGGTTCAGATTTACATATAGCGCCCATATATAGTTTTGTCCGATTTTATGTAAATGGTGCACCAAAGTCCCTTAATATCTTTCGATTTGCACGAAATTTGGCATGACGTACTGTATTGAGCATAGATGTCTGCCAAGTTTCGTGAAAATCGGTCCAGATTTAGATATAGCTCCCATATATATTTTCGTCCGATTTTATGTAAATAGTGCACCAAAGTCTCTATACATTCTTCGATTTGCAGGAAATTTGTCATAGCGTACTAAATTAAGTCTAGAATGACGCGTGCCAAGTTTCGAGAAAATCGGTTCAGATTTATATATAGATCCCATAAATATTTTCGTCCGATTTAAGGTAAATCGGAGGTGGGAGATACACTATTTACAGGTGCTTACGTATTGATATAGTATTCAGTAGCCCATTACCACATTAGAGGGCTGAAATATAGCGCTGATCGTTTTTATATTTTCGATGAGGATCCAGGTATGGTCAACTACTACGGCTATAATTTTCGGCATTGATCAGATACTAATTTTGGGATGAATTAGACCGAAAACTTAAATTTTTGGTGTTTTTAGTCGAATTGAAAGCCGAACATCACAACCCAACCCACCACCGTGAAGGGAATCTGTAGTCAATATTAGTAATATTTGTTGACCTCTAGCCGGTCAAGAGGGTGCAAATATCGCGAAATATTGCCAAGATCAGGATATAGAACCCCAGAATGTTAGATTTTCGTGAATGTTGTGTAGGGTATCATATGGTCGGCCCGTCCGACTATACTGCTCCGCTCACTGGTTTTTTCAAAAAATTTGTTCCATGGCATGCAGACAACTCTAAATCTGTCCGAATGAAATTGCATTTATCATAGGTTGTAGATTTCTATGTTCCTTGGAGGGAATATTGTCACGCAATTGTAAGGATACATATGTAGAATATACCCAAAGTGGTGAAGGGTATCATATAGTCGGCCCAGTCCGACTTTACTACTTTCCTTACTGGTTTGTATTTATCTTTGAATGTTTTATAGAGGCGTTTTTGTAGCAATGGTCAGATGGATGGATGGATGGACGGACGGACAGACAGACTATCCTTCATTCATCCGTATAATGGACAAAGGATTGCAATTTCCTCCAAAAAAGAAAAACAAAAAAAATGGATGAGGGTCCGGCTATTGAATGGTCATAAATTAAAATCAAAGTTCATAAAGAGATGAAAAACTGAAAACAAATACTCACACACACACACACTCATTCACATAGAAGCTCTCACACTCACTCATACATAGACGAGTATGAAAGTGTGTGTGACAAATTGAAAAATGTTTTATGGATGGATAGAAGGTTATTTTTGTCGTTGTTGTTGTTTATAATATTGACCCCAACAAAAATCAAATATTTATTGCCTATACACACACACACATACAAGTTCACATGCCAACACACACACACAAACTATGAAAGCAATATGTTATACAATATACGGTAATTTCATAGGTCTATATCATTGTATTGGTTTTCAGGCATAATGAACCATTGCCAATATGCATGTGTGTGTGAAAGGACATTTTATACGGCAGGAGAATTGCTGGTGTTCGATATCCTTCTTTTGTGTTTTTGTTGTTTGAACAAAACACAACAAATTACACACAATAAGAACAAAAAGTAAATACATTATAAAGGCCTTCAATTAAAGCAAGGATTTTTTTGTGGAAAAAAAAGATACGTTTATTTATTAAAAATTGGGCACAATAGATATCAATTAAACGCCCTCATACACATTTTTATATCGGGACTACAAAATGCCATTCGAATTGTTGGAAGTTAATTGGGTGGAAAATTATTTGCAAGGACTCAACAAGTAGTCACTTCATCGAAAAACCAGTAAGGGAAGTAGTAAAGTCAGACTGGGCCGACTATATGATACGCTTCATCACTTTGGGTGTATTGTACATATATACCCTTACAATTGCATGTCAATGTTCCGAGCATACTCATGCCTTTCTGTAACCTATGCTAAATTTAATTTCATTCGGGCAGATTTAGAGTCGCCTGCGTACCATGGGACAAATTTATGGAAAACGATTTATAGCAAAATTGATATACGATATTCGGTACGTCGCACCGTTAAAAAATTAATCTCAATCAGACGCCCATTCGAAATACATATGGAAGCTATGTCTGAATCTGCATCAATTTAACAAAAAAAAAACCAATAACGCCAACAAGTCTTAATTTGATACGATGTGCAAAATTTTGTGTTAATCGGAGAAATATTAGGAATTTGGTGCATATAAAATCGGACGAAAATATATATGGGAGCTATATCTAAACCTGAACCGATTTTCACGAAACTTAGCACACAGCATCCTAGACTCAATTCAGTACGCTATGGCAAATTTCGTGCAAATCGAAGAGTATATAAGGTCTTTGGTCACTATTTACATTAAATCGGACGAACATATACATAGCTTTATCTAAATCTGAACCGATTTTCGTGAAACGTAATACACATCATTCTACTCTCAATTCAGTAAGCTGTGGAAAATTTTGTGCAAATCAAATGATAAATAGGGACTTTGGTGCACCATTTGTCTTAAATCGGACGAAAATATATATGGGAGCTATATCTAAATCTGAAATTTAGCATACATCATTCTAGCCTCAATTGAGTACGTTATGGCAAATTTCTTGCAAATCGAAAGATATATAGGAAAAAAATCGCTGTTACAAACATAAATTTACTGTGAAAAAAATTAATTTCGGGGGGGGCCCGGGCCCCCCGGGCCGACCCCCTGCGTTCGTCCCTGGTAGGAGCTATATCTAAATCTGAACCGATTTTCACCAAACTTTGCAGACATCACTCTAGGCCCAATTCAATACGTTATGCCAAATTTCGTGCAAATCGAAAGATATATAGGGCCTTTGGTGCACCATTTATATAAAATCGGACAAAACTATATATGGGAGCTATGTCTAAATCTGAACCGATTTTCACAAAACTTTGCACACATCATTCTACTCTTAATTCAGTATGCTGTACACAATGTCGTGCAAATCGAAAGATATTTAGGGACTTTGGTGCACCATTTACAATAAATCGGACTAAACTATATATGGGAGCTATATCTAAATTTGGACCGATTTTCACGAAACTTGGCAGACATCATTCTAGACTCAATTCAATACGCTATGCCAAATTTCGTGCAAATTGAAAGATATATAGGGGCTATGGTGCACCTTTTACCCTAAATTGGACGAAACTATATATGGGAGCTATATCTAAAGCTGAACGGATTTTCATGAAACTTAGCACACATAATTCAAGGCTTAATTCAGTACACTGTGACAAATTTCGTGCAAATCGAAAGATATATAGGGACTTTGGTGCACCATTTATCTTAAATCGGACGAAAATATATATGGGAGCTATATGTAAATCTGAACCGATTTTTCCCAATTTCAACAGGGTTCGTCCTTGGGCCAAATAAATGACGTATGCCAAATTTCATCCAATTCGGATAATAAATGCGACCTGTACTTTGTTTACAATTTAACATGGATAGACGGACGGACGGATGGACATGCATAAATCGAAAATCCACGCCTTGTATAGGTCCTTTGAAAAATATTATTTTAAAAATCCACGCCTTGTATAGGTCCTTTGAAAAATATTATTTTAAAAATCCACGCCTTGTATAGGTCCTTTGAAAAATATTATTTTAAAAATCCACGCCTTAGAGTGACTTTGAAATATATTTTTTAGAAAATATTTAATAAAAAAAATACACTCCTTGTAGTAGTATTTAAAAATCCACACCCAAAACAGCCCTTCGGAAAAAATTCTTTAAACCAGTGAGCGGAGCAGTATAGTCGGACGGGGCCGACCACAACCTAAAATCTAAGCACATGTATATATTTAGGTGTAACTCCCGCATCTGAGCACATACAACAATATAATTGGTATCAATTTAATAGACCAGCCACTCCTCATAGATATACTATCAACTTATCGGGCCTATGTCCTTCAGGAGTAAATATATACGCCTCAGAATACAAATTTTGTAATTTTTCACACAAAAGTCAGGGTTCATTTGACCCGCTAAATATTGACCGATCTTTATCAAAACAGGCATGCTTATTCTTTGGCCCGATTGCCTTCTCCATGTAAAAATTCGTGATGTTTGGACCATAATTGCGGCCTCTGGAGCGACAAAAATTAAGTATTTGGTCCATTTCATCCCCTAAATATTAAACGATCTTTACTCAAAACCATAGGGGTCTTCTTCATTGGCCAGAACCCATCCTACATGCATAATTTCGTGAAGATTGGTCCATAACTGTGGCCTGTATCGTGTTAATAAATTATAATGGACAGACGGACGGACAGACGGAGACACATATCTAGATCGACTCAGCTAGTCGAGATATGATGATCGGTATGCCTAAAGGTGGGTCTAGGACCAATATTTCACGGCGTTACAAACCCTTGGGGCTGCACAAAGCTATAATACCCTGACAACATAGTTGTGTAGGGTATAAAAATCTCGTCTAAAATACTTCTTGAAAAATGTTGTTTAAGAAATCCTCTCCTCTGGGATTCTCCTGAAGATTTTATGGTAGAGCCTTGAATGTAAACCCAAGGGGTAGGTTTTGGGTACCTTGATATTTTGTACTAAAGCTTAACAACTTTTTGTCATTTCAAAATTGTGTGTGGATTTTAAAAATTTATGAACCATGGTATATGAAAATCGAAATCATTTCTAAAGAAAATCATCTTTTCTACCCTCCATCCCCTTCAACACAGCCCTCTAAAAAAATAGTTCATTAAAAAGCCCGGAATGACCATTAAAATTGGCCTCTTTATTTGTCACCTTTTTTTGGTGGGACAAAGGTGTCATTACCCAAAAAAAAAAAAAAAAAAAAAACAAAATGATGGCCCAAGAACAAATAAGGGTATCATAAAGAAAAGGACGACAAACAGAAGGCGCATTCAGGCCGGCATGCCGCACAAAGGATAATATTGAATTGAAAAATACCTTCATGGTCCACCATATAAGTATTTGCTGTGGATATAAAATTCCATAAAATATTTATAGTTTTTTTTTCAGTCTTCTTCTTCGTTTACACTCAAATGGATTCGATAGCAACAAAAAAGACCTGCAAACTATAGGAAGGTGAATGCGAAGGACATGAGGAAAGGGAAAATGTTTTATGAAACTATGAAATGGTAAATACTTTTACGTGCACATACATATATGTAGAAACACCTACCATTACTTTTGTATTTATAATCACATACACAACCACACACACACTACTACACACACAGACATATGTTTATGGACATAACCTCAGCTATGAACAGAGATAAAACAGCACAAAAGAAGGACAAATATGAACTGACAATGGTACGATGGAGAGATACTTCCTGACCATAAGCAACCATATTCACCCACACACACACACACACCCTCAGACACATCATATGCATGTGTAAACCTGTATGTGTGTGTGTGTGTAATAGACCAGCTTGCTGACTGCTTGCTTGCTTGTTTGTTCCTTGGCTTACATATCTTTTTCCGCAGTAAAGCGTAATAATTGGAAGATTTTATAGCTGAGCTTCATCCCGACCAGGTCTTTTGTGTGTTGCCCTAGTAACCGGTACATGCAGGAAGGACTACTGAATCAACAGGCAACAATTTTCCTCTCATCCATTTCCTTTATGGCGACCATGAGTGGGCGCGCACAAAAAAGAAACCCAGGTATCCTTTTAACAGAAAACCACATAATAATCACGTAATACAAAACCACCACAACGTAAAAGGGGAGGGGGGGGGGGTGTAACAACGTTGCTGGGATTACAATGGTGGCGGGAACAGGCAGGTGAGATGATAAAGGGACAGTGGAAAAGAGAGGGACATACGAAGGAACAAAAGTGGGCAATAAGAAGAATTGAGGGTAAAATGACTTCAACGAAGAAGGACAAGTAGAATTAAAAGAGCTCCATATTTTTCTTAGAGGAGTTCTCCTTCTTCAGATAAGGCTTGAGAACATATTTTTAGAAACTCTAAATCCATATGTAGGCTTTGAAAAATACCTTTAAACCAGTGAGCGGAGCCGTATAGTCGGACGGGGCCGACCATATGAAAATCTAACTTTCTGCGGATTTTTATTCCGAGCCTGGGCTGTCTTTCGTGAAATAGAGCACCCTCTTGCCCGATTAGAGGTCAACAACACCTCTTCCTTACACTGACATACTTTCCGAATATTACTAATATTTAGTACAGCCCCCTTTTTGATTACTTGTCCATATTCCCATAACTGTGGGTTGTGTTGTGATGTTCGGCTTATAATTGTGGCCTATAAATCGTCACGAAAAAATACAAAAACCAGTGAGCGGAGCAGTATAGTCGGACAGGGCCGACCATACGATACCCTACAAAACTACCACAGAACTCTATCTTTCTGCGGATTTTTATTCCGAGACTGGGTAATATTTCGTGATATTTGCACCGTTTTGCCCGATTAGTAGTCAGCAGCACCTCTTCCTTACACTGACATATATTCCGAATATTACTAATATTCACTACAGCCCTTCTAATTACTTGGTCAGATTCCCTTCACCGTCAGTTGTGTTGCGATGTTCGGCTTATAATTATGGACTATTTTTATACCCTTCACCACCACACTGTGGTACAGGGTATTATGTCTTTGTGCATATGTTTGTAACCGGCAAAAGGAATCGAGATAGACCCATAGTTCATTTTGAGAATATGCATAGAATTACTTTCTGAGTCGATTTACGCATGTACGTCTGTCCGTCCGTCCGTCTGTCCGTCCGTCCGTCCATGTATTTTTGTGAACAAAGTACAGGTCGCATTTATGATCCGATTTGGATGAAATTTGGCACAGTTCACTTATTTGGCCCAAGGACGAACCCTATTGAAATTGGGAAATATCGGTTCCCATATATATTTTCGTCCGATTTAAGGTAAATGGTGCACCAAAGTCCCTAAATATCTTTCGATTTGCACGAAATTTGGCATAACGCACTGAATTGAGCCTAGAGTGATGACTACTAAATTTCGTGAAAATCGGTCCAGATTTAGATATAGCTCCCATATATAGTTTCGTCCGATTTTATGTAAATGGTGCACCAAAGTCCCTAAATATCTTTCGATTTGCCCGAAACTTGGCATAACGTACTGAATTGAGCTTAGAGTGATGTCTGCCAAGTTTCGTGAAAATCGGTCCAGATTTAGATATAGCTCCCATATATATTTTCGTCCGATTTTATGTAAATGGTCCCTAAATATCTTTCGATTTGCACGAAATTTGGCATAACGTACTAAATTGAGCTTAGAGTGATGCCTGCCAAGTTTCGTGAAAATCGGTCCAGATTTAGATATAGCTCCCATATATATTTTCGTCCGATTTTATGTAAATGGTCCACCAAAGTCCCTAAATATCTTTCGATTTGCACGAAATTTGGCATAGAGTACTGAATTATGTCCAGAATGATGTCTGCCAAGTTTCGTGAAAATCGGTCCAGATTTAGATATAGCTCCCATATATATTTTCGTCCGATTTTATGTAAATGGTGCACCAAAGTCCCTAAATATCTTTCGATTTGCACGAAATTTGGCATAACATACTGAATTGAGCTTAGAGTGATGTCTGCCAAGTTTCGTGAAAATCGGTCCAGATTTAGATATAGCTCCCATATATATTTTCGTCCGATTTTATGTAAATGGTCCACCAAAGTCCCTAAATATCTTTCGATTTGCACAATATTATTTGACCCGATCCCCTGTCTCCATGTAAAAATTCGCGATGGTTAGACCATAATTGCGGCCTCTGGAGCGACCAGATAATCGACAAAAATGAAGTATTTGGTCCATTTCATCCCTTAAATATTAACCGATCTTTATCAAAAATAATAGAGGTCTTCATTGGCCAGAACCCATCCCACAACCAAAATTTCGTAAAGATTGGTCAATAACTGTGGCCTGTATCGTGTTTACAAATTATAAAGGACAGACGGACGGATGGACACACATGTCTAGATCGACTCAGCTAGTCTAGACATGACGATCGGTATACTTATAGGTGGGTCTAGGATCAATATTTCGCGGCGTTACAAACTTTTGGGGCTGCACAAAGCTATAATACCCTGACAACATAGTTGTGTAGGCCTCAGTTGTAGGCCTCTAGGCCTCATATATATACCCTAAAAGAATATTTTTAAAAATTCAGGGTATTCAACCCTGAAAAATATTTTTGAAACCACTGTTGAATTACTCATCCTTATAAATACTATTAACACTGTTATTGTTTTGGTGTCAGTGTCACATAACCAATACACTTACACAAGTCAAAAATAAACACACACACACACACAAACCAAAGTTATTTCAGTGTTTACAAGGTCCATACTCCCCATTCCCTCGCATCATAACGAAACGAAATATTCCCTGCCGGAACGTATATTGGGGTTTATTAAGACACTGGAGAATATCTGAAATATAGTAAAAAGCTTCACTATCCTCACTCCCCTCTCCCACGCTCCGCACACTGCCACAACGACATTTATTATGGGGAAAAGTTGTTTGCAGAGTTTATGAGAGTTGTTGCAACTAAATGCCAGGGAGAGAGGGAGAGGGAGAGAAAATAAAACTTTTACTTATTTGCCATTAACTTTTCACATAAGTTGTTGTTGTTGTTGGTGTTGCTGTAATATTTACTGCTGTCATGGTAGATCCGACCAACATGTGGGTCTCTTCACCTGACATTTGGAGTGGCATACACATAAGTAAATCTACATGGCCTATTCAGTCATTCCGCCATTCCAATAGTCACTCAAGGAAGCCAGCCAACCCGCATATAAAGATGAAAAGGAATTTAATTATGATATTAACTGGTGGAAAGAAAACACAACACCAACTTCTGTGACAGCTTCAACTTTCCACCTTGCTAAGAATCCCGATTTGCAGGTTAAAAGCGGCGGCGGCAATAAGAAGCCTTATGGAATTTACAACTTCCTTTCAGTTTTGTTTTATTTCCCCATTTAAATATGCCATCATAGCTTTGATGCGATGCTGGGTCTTTGGGAAATTATGCGCTCGGCTCTACATGCAGATGACTTACGCTGGCTGTGGCAGATTACTTGCTGTGTGTACATTGAAGTACCTGCTAGGCTGGCGCCCAAATGTTTCTTTTTTTAAGCTTAACACAAATTCTCTGACTTTCTTCTTGCTTTGAGCGAAGTAAGTGAATGGCGGATTGGCTGACTGCTTGTTGGCGTTCTGGCATTCAATGTAAGAAGCATGTTGTTGTTGTTGCAGCTGCTTTTCATAACTCAACTACTTGAGATTGCTATGCACCCTCTTGGGGGGTGCTCGACATTCCCCCCCACCCCCCAAAGAAAGTTGTGGTGTTTAACCAAGGATAAGTGTAATAAATCTATTGCCAAGAAGTATATTAAGGCCAAGGGTATTTTGAACAAAAACAAAAAAAGAATTTCTTAGGAGGGGGGGGGGGGGGAGTATTGCATAGTGGCTTTAAGAAATACCAAACCAAAGGATAAATCCTTTAAAATGAGTTATACAAAACATTGTAGGTTTGGATTTTTTCAAAAAAAATATTTTTTCAAGGACCATCAACAGGCCCTACACAAGGCGGGGATTGTTTAAAAATATATTTTTTTCAAGGACCTAAATAAGGCGTGGATTTTTTTAAAAATATTTTTTTCAAGGACCTACACAAGGCGTGGATTTTTTTTAAAAATATTTTTTTTTCAAGGACCTACACAAGGCGTGGATTTTTTAAAAATATTTTTTCAAGGTCCTAAACAAGGCGTGGATTTTTTAAAAATATCAAGGCCTATATAAGGACCATCAACAAGAGGCGTGATTTTTTAGGACCATCAACAGGCGTGGATTTTTTTTAAAAATATTTTTTCAAGGACCTAAACAAGGCGTGGATTTTTTTAAAAAATTTTTTTTTTTCAAGGACCTAAACAAGGCGTGGATTGTTTAAAAATATCAAGGCCTATATAAGGACCATCAATAAGAGGCGTGATTTTTTTAGGACCATCAACAGGCGTGGATTTTTTTAAAAATATTTTTTTCAAGGACCTACACAAGGCGTGGATTTTTTTTAAAAATATTTTTTTTTCAAGGACCTAAACAAGGCGTGGATTGTTTAAAAATATCAAGGCCTATATAAGGACCATCAATAAGAGGCGTGATTTTTTTAGGACCATCAACAGGCGTGGATTTTTTTTTAAAAATATTTTTTTCAAGGACCTACACAAGGCGTGAATTTTTTTTAAAATTATTTTTTTTTTCAAGGACCTAAACAAGGCGTGGATTGTTTAAAAATATCAAGGCCTATATAAGGACCATCAATAAGAGGCGTGATTTTTTTAGGACCATCAACAGGCGTGGATTTTTTTAAAAATATTTTTTTCAAGGACCTACACAAGGCGTGAATTTTTTTTAAAAATATTTTTTTTAAGGACCTAAACAAGGCGTGGATTGTTTAAAAATATCAAGGCCTATATAAGGACCATCAATAAGAGGCGTGATTTTTTTAGGACCATCAACAGGCGTGGATATATTTTTTTCGACGACCAACATAAGGCGTGGATTTTTATACCCTACACAACTATGTTGTCAGGGTATTATAGCTTTGTGCAGCCCCAAGAGTTTGTAACGCCGCAAAATATTGGTTCTAGACCCACCTTTAGGTATACCGATCGTCATATATCGACTAGCTGAGTCGATCTAGACATGTATGTCCGTCCGCCTGTCTGTCCATTAAAATTTTTTAAACACTATACAGGCCACAGTTATGGACCAATCTTTACGAAATTTTGCATGTAGAATGGGTTCTGGCCGATGAAAATCGCTATTGTTTTTGGAAAAGATCGGTTAGAGAATGGACCAAATATTAAATTTTTGTCGGTTTTTCTGGTCGCTCCAGAGGCCGCAATTATAGCCCAAACATCGGCCCGATCTCCTTACATGGAGAAGGGGATCGGGACGAAGATTAAGCATGCCTGTTTTGACAAAGATCGGCCAATATTTAGCGGGTCAAATGAACCCTGACTTTTGTGTGAAAAATGACAAAATTTGCATTCTATGGCATACATATTTACCCCTGAAGGACATAGATCCGAGAAGTTTGTAGTATATCCAAGAGGAGTGCTTGACCTTCAAATTGATACCAAGTATGTACTCGGATGCGGGAGATGTACTTAAATATTTACAGGTGCTTAGGTATTCAGATATTATTTAGTAACCCATTACCACACTAGAGGACAGAAATATTGCGCTGATCGCTTTGAAATTTTCCATAAGGTTCCAGTTATTATCAAGGACAACGCCTATAATTTTCCGTGGTGGTCAGATAATAATTTTGGGATGAAGTGGACCGAAAACTTAATTTTTTGTTTCTTTTCGAGTTGATCTCTAGCCCACAATTGGAAGCCGAACATCACAACACAATCACGGTGAAGAGAATCTGGACAAGTCCTTTTCGAATTGATCTATAGCCCACAATTGAAAGCCAAACATCACAACACAACTCACGCTGAAGGGAATCTGGACCAGTAATTAGAAGGGCTGTACTGAATATTTGTTTTATTCGGAAACTATGCCAGTACAAGGTAGAGGTGCTGTTGACCTCTAATCGGGCAAGAGAGTGCAAATATCACGAAATATTGCCCAAGCTCGAAATAAACATCCGCAGACAGTTAGATTCTCGTGGTTGTTGTGTAGGGTATCGAATGGTCGGCTCCGTCCGACAAGACTTCTCCGCTCACTGGTTTAAAATATTTTTCAAAACTATGAATATAAGGGGTAGATTTCGTAAAAATGTTTTTAAGGACCATCAAAAATATTGTATCAAGGACCTTCAAAAGGAGTGGATTGTTTTTAAAAATATTTTTCAAGGACCTACATCAGGCGCCGATTTTTATACCCTTCACCACACTGTGGTACAGGGTATTATGTCTTTGTGCATATGTTTGTAACAGGCAAAAGGAAACGAGATAGACGCGTGGTTCCTTTTGAGAATATGCATAGAATCACTTTCGGAGTCGATTTATGCATGTCCGTCAGTCCGTCCGTCTGTTGATGTTAAATTGTAAACAAAGTACAGGTCGCATTTATTATTCGAATTGGATTAAACTTAGCACAGCTCATTTATTTTGGCCCAAGGACGAACCCTATTGAAATTGCGAAAAAATCGGTTCAGATTTAGATATAGCTCCCATATACATTTTCGTCCGATTTAAGGTAAATGGTGCACCAAAGTCCCTAAATATAATTCGATTTACACGAAATTTGGCACAACATACTGACTTGAGCCTAGAAAGATGTGTGCTTAGTTTCCTGAAAATCGGTTGAGATTTAGATATAGCTCCAAAATATATTCGTCCGATATAGGCACCAAAGTCCCTATATATCTTTCGATTTGCACGAAATTTGGCATAGGGTACTGAATTGGGTCCAGAATGATGTGTGCTAAGTTTCGTGGAAATCGGTACAGATTTAGATATAGTTCCCATATATAGTTTCGTCCGATTTGAGGTAAATAGTGCAACAAATTCCCTATATATCATTCGATTTGCACAAAATTTGGCACAGCTTAATGAATTGAGCCTAGAATGATGTGTGCTAAGTTTCCTGAAAATCGGTTCAGATTTAGATATAGCTCCTATATATATTTTCGTCCGATATTAGGTAAATGGTGCACCAAAGTCCCTATTTATCATTCAATTTGCACGAAATTTGGCATAGCATAATTAATAAGGTCTAGAACGATGTGTGTTGAATTTCGTGAAAATCGGCTCAGATTTAGATATAGCCCCTATATAGTTTCGTTCGATTTTATGTAAATGGTGCACCAAAGTCCATATATTTCTTTCGAGTTGCACGAAATTTAGCATAGCGTACTGAATTGAGCCTAGAATGATGTGTGTTAAGTTTCGTGAAAATCGGTTCCGATTTAGATATAGCTTCCATATATATGCTCGCCCGATTTAAGATAAATGGTGTACAAAAGTCCCTAAATATCTTTCGATTTACACGAAATTTGGCACAGCGTAATGAATAAGGTCTAGAATGATGTCTGCCAAGTTTCGTGGAAATCGGTTCAGATTTAGATATAGCTCCCATATATAGTTTCGTCCGATCTAAGGTAAATGGGGCTCCAAAGTCAATATATATCTTTCGATTTGCACGAAATTTGGCACAGCATACTGGATTGAGCCTAGAAGGATGTGTGTTAAGTTTCGTGAAAATCGGTTCAGATTTAGATATAGTTCTCATATATATCCTTGTCCGATTTAAGGTGAATTGTGTACCAAAGTCCCTATTTATCATTCGATTTGCACGAAATTTTGCACAGTGTTATGAATTGAGTCTAG
Source organism: Musca vetustissima (assembly GCF_032173495.1). Lineage (NCBI taxonomy): Eukaryota > Metazoa > Arthropoda > Insecta > Diptera > Muscidae > Musca > Musca vetustissima. The sequence continues at coordinate 23,263 of NW_026882285.1, forward strand.
AATGATGTGTGTTAAGTTTCCTGAAAATCGGTTCAAATTTAGATATAGCTCCCATATATATTTTCGTCCGATTTAAGGTAAATGGTGCACCAAAGTCCCTATATATCGATTTCGATTTACACGAAATTTGGCAAAGCATACTGAATAGAGCCTAAAATGATGTCTGCCAAGTTTCGTGAAAATCGGTTCAGATTTAGATATAGCTTCCATATATGTAATTGGTGCACCAAAGTCCCTATATATCTTTCGATTTGCACGAATTTTGTCATAGCGTACTGAATTGAGCCTAGAATGATGTGTGTTAAGTTTCCTGAAATCGGTTCCGATTTAGATATAGGTTCTATATCTGACCAAATGAAAAATCTAGTATCGGTTGCAGAATGACATGTTTATGGATCCAATTTCATTTTACTGGTCTTTAAAAATGCGACGTCTGTTAGGATTCATCTGTTGAATATACCCAATGTGGTGAAGGGTATAATATAATCGGGATCGATAAAATTAGGGATCGATTTTTTTTTGAAACTAAAAAAAAAAATTAGGGCGGATTCTTTAAAATATAGGCATCGGTGTTTGAATAATATTATTTTTTAATATTTGTTCTGAGTATAAACATATTATTTCAAAGACCACACAATTAGATCTCTAAGTGGCGCCCAACATATATGATTCTATATCAGTCACCTTGAAACTGTTACTGAATCGCATCATTCAAACTCAAAAAAAGAATAAAACTATTTCCATTGAATCCCAATTGTGAGTGAGAACATCCGTATCCCTTACCTTCTTTTGTTTCCCCACAGAAGACCAAATGACCTTGTTTGGTCACCTATTACTATTGTGTGTGCGAGTCAGTAATCCCCCATTGTAAGACCTTTTGTTTTCGTATATTTCCACACGGCATGCATGTTCAAAGCAGACATTATCTCGCACAGGGCATAGTGCCTTTTGTAGCGCTTGTAAAACATCCTTCACTTGGTTGCACTTCGATGGCTGCCCTTAGATGGCAATGCAACAACAACAATGACATGGTTATGTTGGGCAAAAGGTGTGACCTGCTGTCTGAGTGTGTGTGTGTGTGTCACTTTGTGCGACTTACGCGAACGAATGAGTCGACATCGTCGTCGTCATCTGTTTTGTTTTACTTCGTTTATTGTGAATTATATTTTTGACCCAGTTTCCGTTTTAGCCGAAATAAAAATGCCAACTACAAAAAACAAAAAAATTCCATGGTTGCATAGATGGCGAGAATGGTTGCATGGATGGTAGGTATGCGGTATGCGTTGTCTGCATATTTTCATACATCTGTTTCAGAACTGAACTGTCAGTCTGCCTTTCTCTCTGTTCGTCCCACTGACTGACTAGGAGACTGCTATTCGCCAGTCTGTTTGTCAGTCTTTCGCATGGTGTCCTGTTACCCCCTAACTCACTACATGTGCCACTCTGTGTGTGTGTGTGTGTCTGTCTGCATGTCTATGTACTCCCAGTTAGCCATAACTAAGTGAGAACATAAAATGAACATAGAAAACGCTTGGGAAACTTCTATGCTGGCACTGCGCTGCCCTGCACTGCAAATATAGTTTTGTACAAAACGCTTTCAAAATAAAATAATCGCCGAACGGATGAATATCCAAAACGAAGTGTGTCAGAGTGTGTGTGTGTACTTGTGTGTGTTTGTATACAAATGTATTTGTTGGGGATATATACGTTCTTTATGGAAATTTATGTATGTACGTATTTATGTTTATAGTTTTCTATGTACGAATATTTATGTGAAGTTTTGCAAATGATAGGATACATGGATTTTGAAAGGATTTTATAATTCCTGAAAATATATTTGAATAGGTTAGCTGAGTATTGTGGAGGGGGGGGGGGGGAGAATGGAAAAATAGGAAAATCTTCCGTAACATCTAAGAAGATTATCAGCTCTTTTGTGAATAAGAAGACTTTCATTTACATTTGACTTTTCCATGAGTATTCAGGAGACCTTCAGGGTATTCCATAAGGTATGCTTCCGTGAAGGAACCTTGAACTATTCTATGAAAAAGAAAAATATATTCATATATGCGAAAGAAAATGAAAGAAAAAGACCTATAGCTGTTCTATAGACAAGCTGAGCAGAGACTCTATAGAGTCTCTGCTCAGCTCTATAGAGTCTCTATATAGAGGACCTGAATGAATTCTATCTAGAAGACTTGAACGGTGGCTATATAGACGAGCTGAATGGTATCTATAGCTATGTTTGGGAAAGCGTCTGAACTAAATATGTCTGACTGATCCCTATTTTCTGCCCAAATAATATATCGTACTGAAGCTTCCCAAAAAAAATCAAAGTGGCACCCAACATGTGCATGTTTTTTGTAAGGCACTAAATCAGTCGGGAGAAGACAACCGAAGCAACTACGACTGAGGGAACCATTTCAGTGTCCAAAATGAAAACTATATTGCACTGAGACGCACCTCCAAGCAACATGTCCAAGTGTCGCCCAACGTGTATTATTTTATTTTTTTTTTTTTCAATACAGCTATGTTTGGGAAAGCGTCTGAACTAAATATGTCTGACTGATCCCTATTTTCTGCCCAAATAATATATCGTACTGAAGCTTCCCAAAAAAATCAAAGTGGCGCCCAACATGTGCATGTTTTTTGTAAGGCACTAAATCAGTCGGGAGAAGACATCTGAAGCAACTACGACTGAGGGAACCATTTCAGTGTCCAAAATGAAAACTATATTGCACTGAGACGCACTTCCAAGCAACATGTCCAAGTGGCGCCCAACGTGTATTATTTTAATATAATCTCTAGATGAGCTGAACGAAGGGTTTTAAAATGAGCTGAAGGCAATATCTATGGACGAGATGAGAGGAATCTTTCAGAGACAAGCCGGTCTCTCGAAAAATTGAAATAGTTGTTTGCCTATAAAAAATATGTGTTGGGCGCCATTCTATATGGATAGGCTGAGGAAATTATTTATTTTCTTTCAGGAAAACCTTCAATGATAGTCTTAAAAATCACAGTTATTTAGAACCAAATTTGGGTCACCGTTTTTCTGATTGATTGAATTTTGATAGTGGAATATCCGTATAGACTATAGCCGGTCGTTCTTGTTGGTAGTCTATAAATAAAAATGTTTTCTTTACCAAAATATGTTGGGCGCCATTATATCAGTAAATTATGCTGAGTAAATTAGGGACACAAAACGGTATGCTCTAATTAAGAAATGGCATAAAAGGAGGCGGGGTGACAGAATTTTAATGGATCGCAGTAGAACTGAAGCTCCTTCAATGTGGCGCCCAACATGCACTTTTTTATGTGAGGCAAAAAATCAATCCGACGAAGGCCAAACCATTTAAGTGCCCAAAATTAGAATTGTAAATATGCCCAAAAAATATATATTGTACTGAAGCTCCTCCAAATCGAAAGTGGCGCCCAACATATGCATGTCTTTTTGTAAGCCAATAAAGTATTCCAACGAAGACATATCGAGCAACTACGACTCACAGAACCACTTAAGTAACCAAAATGAAAATTGCATTGCACTGAGACGCACCTCTGAGAAAAATCTCTAAGTGGCTGCCAACATTTTTTGTAAGACAATGAAGCAATCTCGGAAAGGCCTCTGAAGCAACTACGACTGCTGGAACCATTTATGTGTCCAAAAGGATGAATTGTATTGCACTGACGCGCACATCCAAGAAAAATATATAAGTTGGGCCCAGCGTGTCTAACTGATTCCTATTTTTTGACCAAACAATATATATTGAGCTGAAGCTTCTAAAATGAAAGTGGCGCCCAACATACATGCTTTTTTCGTATGTTAACAATATCAAGTTGGGGGAAGACAACCGAAGCAAATACGACTGAGGGAACCATTTCAGTGTCCAAAATGAAAACTATATTGCACTGAGACGCACCTCCAAGCAACATGTCCAAGTGGCGCCCAACGTGTATTATTTTATTTATTTTTTTTCAATACAGCTATGTTTGGGAAAGCGTCTGAACTAAATATGTCAGACTGATCCCTATTTTCTGCCCAAATAATATATCGTACTGAAGCTTCCCAAAAAAATCAAAGTGGCGCCCAATATGTGCATGTTTTTTGTAAGACACTAAAGCAATCTTGGAAAAGCATCTGAAGCAACTACGACTGCTGGAACCATTTAAATGACCAAAATTATGAATTGTATTGCAATGAGGCGCACCTCTAAGCAAAATATATAAATGGCGCCCAACGTGTAATTTTGTGGAAAGCATCAGTTAATATAAACATGTCTAACTGATCCCTATTTTTTGACCAAACAATTTGTATATATTGTGCTGACGCTTCTCAAATGAAAGTGGCGCCCAACGTGTGCATGTCAATTAATCATTCCAAGCATCTAAACTATATATATCTGACTGATCCCTATTTTCTGCCCAAAATATATATCTCCCAAAAAAAAAAAATCAAAGTGGCGCCCAACATGTACATGTTTCTTGTAAGACACTAAATCAATCGGCGAAAGGCATCTTTAACAACTACGACTGCTGGAACCATTTAAGTACCCAAAAGGATGAATTCTATTGCACTGAAATGCATATCCTAGCAAAATATATAAGTGGCGCCCAACGTGTCTAACTGATTCCTATTTTTCATAGAAAACAAAGTGGCGCCCAACATGCATAATTGTATGGCAGTCAATAAATCAATCCGCCGAAGACGTCTGAAGTAACTACGACTGGCGGAACCATTTAAGTACCCATAATGAATGTTGTATATTTTTTTGGTAAGGCTGATAGATTGCATTTCGGATTTCTTGTCGAGAGTCTACAAAACTATACATCGTTCTTTGCAAAGTGGCGCCCAACATATACATTTTTATTTTAGTCAATACAACCATGTTTGGGAAGGCATCTGTAGTAAATATGTATAACTGATTCCTATTTTATTTAAAAAAATAAATATATTGTAATGAAGTGGGTCTAACTCCAAGTGGCGCCCAACATGTATGTTTTTTTTCGTATGTTAATAAATCAATTTGGGGAAGACAACCGAAGTAAATACGACTGAGGGAACCATTTAAGTGTCCAAGATGAAAATTATATTGCACTGAGACGCACCACCAATCAAAATTTCTAAGTGGCGCCCAACGTGTATGTTTTTTTTTTTTTTTTGATTTGGGAAGGCCTCTGAAGTAAATATGTCATGGTTACTAATTTAAGCCCAATATATATATATATATTTTTTTTCTACTGATGCTCCTCTAAATGAAAAGTGGCGCCCAACGTATATGCTTTTATTTCAGTCAATACAACCATGTTTGGGAAGGCATCTGTAGTAAATATGTATAACTGATTCCTATTTTATTTAAAAAAAATAAATATATTGTAATGAAGTGGGTCTAACTCCAAGTGGCGCCCAACATGTATGTTTTTTCGTATGTTTATAAATCTATTTGGGGAAGACAACCGAAGTAAATACGACTGAGGGAACCATTTAAGTGTCCAAGATGAAAATTGTATTGCATTGAGACGCACCTCCAAGCAAAATATCTAAGTGGCGCCCAACGTGTATGTTTTTTTTTTTGATTTGGGAAGGCCTCTGAAGTAAATATGTCATGGTTACTAATTTAAGCCTAATATATATATATATATATATATATTCTACTGATGCTCCTCTAAATGAAAAGTGGCGCCCAACGTATATGCTTTTATTTCAGTCAATACAACCATGTTTGGGAAGGCATCTGAAGTAAATATGTATAACTGATTTCTATTTAATGTCTAAAATGAAATATATTGTAATGCAATTGGTCTAAAACAAAGTGGCGCCCAACATGCATGTTTTTTTTCGTATGTTAATAAATTAATCGAACAAATACGACCATTTAAGTGTCAAAGATGAAAATTACATTGCACTGAGACGCACCTCAAAGCAAAACCTATAAGTGGCGCCCAACGTGTATGCTTTTGGGAAGACATCTGAACTGAATGTGCTCCAGTAATATATTGTACTGAAGCCTGTCTAAATCAAAAGTGGCGCCCAATATGTGCATGTTTTTGTAAGCCAATAAATCAATCCAGGGAAGGCATCTTAGGCCCATATACCTAGGTGATTCTATTTCATGACTAAAACTAGGTTACAGAGCGCTAACGCGGACCTCTAAGAAAAATCTCTAAGGATATGTTGGGCGCCATTTTATTATTTTTCTATGGTGTAAATTAAGATCCAGAGTTTTGAGAGAATAAAATGAGCTTCCATCATATCACGAGACAGTCAACATCAACCACGTACCCCAGAAATGTAAACCGTTTTTTGTCCCCAAAGACACGTTGGGCGCCATTTAATCAAACTCTCTTTCAAATGTCTTTTATTATCGTTAAAAAGGAATTTCAACATCAGCCAATTTCCCCCAAATATGTAAACCATTCTTTGTCTACAAAAAACGTTGGGCGCCATTTAATCAGGATCCCTTTCAAATGTCTTTTATTTCACAGTTGCATTTGCATGTTGTGAATGAATTGTGAATTATCTCACAGTGAAATAAAAGACAAAAAGTTTTTATTTTCAGAAAAAAACAGAAGTCCTAGCTTTCAAAACCCCTCCGAGGACCACCTCCACTGACATGTCATCCGATTTGTTACTCCAGTTATTATTACACACATTTACGCTAGAGTGCTGCTAACAACAAAACAGTTTAAGTACTTGTGTCACAAAAAAAAATAATAAAAACAAAAAAAAGAACTTTAGAAGTGTTATTTTTCCCTCATGCTCCCTAGCCGCTTTCCCGATTTCCCTTCCACTTCGTAGTTGTTGTTTTTTTTTTTTTGTCACTTTTTTATTGCATTGTTTGTCCTGTGGGAAATATGCACAATTACTTCGTATTCTACTTCTGGCTGGCATTCTCTTTACTCTGGCATACTTTGCCACCATTACGTACTTCACTTCCACGTTGTCGTTTTTTCTCGCCTCTACACTCAGGGGACTCAGGGTATTTAACAAATTTACCCCCTCTCCAGCACTACCTACCTCCATGATTTTTTTCTTTTTTCTGACTTTCCAAAGCAGAATGCATCACGTAGAGAATAGCATTCAACAATAATTGCAGCATCAAGCATCATTTATATGTGGCACTGGAAAAAAAGTTGCGGATTTTTTCTCTTTTTTTCGGTTCTGGGTGTTGAATTTCAACTTAGCTCGGTTACTGAATGGATTCGCTTTCATATTTTTATTTTTTGCAGATTTTTTTCGCCGTAGTTTTTTTGTTTGCCAACAATGGCCACGCTCATTCGGCTTAAGTGTTTGCCAAATTAATCAAAGGCCCTGGAAACTGATGCAATTCGTTTGTGTAGCTGAAGTGGAAGTGTTGCTAAGGATCGGTATTCGGAATATGATATACATATGTAGGTATTGCTTGCACACACACGCACACACACATACGCTGGCTATGTAATATCAATCAATCACTGGCATTGTAACCATATTTCCATCGTACCGCGATTTTTTCTTCTCCCCATCTGTTTTCAAGCTTAAAAAGTTACAAAAGTTTTTGTAACCGAACCCCCCCCCACATTTTCTGCATCCCCTCCACCCTCCTTTGGCATTTACCTTGACGCAGTACATAAAAGGTGTACAACAATGTTTGCTATTGCTGATGCTGCTCGTGGTGGTGGTGGTTACACACGTATTTAAATATTCATGTAACCACCAACTATCAAGCTGTTTGATGCGGACGATGATTCTGCTGAAAGGTTGAAGGCAGTCGAAGCCTGAGTATCATCATTTTTATGGGGATTCCATTACTGTATTTGTTGTTGATTTCTTTTTTGTGCACATCATTTTCCAATCATTATCGTAATGAAATGAAGATGAAATGTGCGGTGCGGTTTTTTGCGGGTAATTGATATTATGTCTGCGATGCGGGTAGAGGGAGGGAGGGATGGAGAGAAGGGCAAAGAGGGGTTCTTTTGGTTTTCAATTAAAAATTAAGCTGAGTAAATTAAGGACTCACTATATTATGCTCTAATTAAGAAATGGTTTGAAATGGGGTAGAGAGAGGGTGACAATTTGAATTATAGGCAAGCTGAAATGAAACAACTTCATAGCAAAAGTGGCGCCCAACATAAATGTTTTTAGGTAAGCCATAAAATTAATCTAGAGAAGGCAAGTCAATATACCTAGCTGATTGTATTTTACGATCATAGGGAAAACATTTATAAGAAACATCGAAGTGGCGCCCAACGTGCAAATTTTTATGTGAGCCAATAAATCAATCCGGGGAAGGTATTGACAATGAAAATTGTAATGCGCTGAAGCATATACAAGCAAAATATCTAAGTGGCGCCCAACGCGAAACTTTTTTTTTTTTTGATGTTTTGCCCAAGCAAATTTATTGTAAAGCTCATACAAATGAAAGTGGCGCCCAACATGCATGTTTTTGCGTGAGCCTATATATCAATCTGGGGAAGACATCTCAAGCAACTATTATTGGCGGAACCATTTCGAACATCAAAAGTAAATATCTAAGTGGCATCTTAAGTCAATGTACCTAGCTGATTGTATTTTATGATCATAGGGAAGCACATCTATAAGAAATATCGAAGTGGCGCCCAACATGCAAAATTTTATGTGAGCCAATAAATCAATCCGGGGAAGGTATTGACAATGAAAATTGTAATGCGCTGAAGCATCTCCAAGCAAAATATCTAAGTGGCGCCCAACGTGAACCTTTTTTGTTGATGTTTTGACCAAGCAAATTTATTGTGAAGCTCATACAAATGAAAGTGGCGCCCAACTTGAATGTTTTTGTATGAGCCAATATATCAATCTGGGGAAGACATCTCAAGCAACTATTATTGGCGGAACGATTTCGAACATCAAAAGTAAATATCTAAGTGGCATCTTAAGTCAATATACCTAGCTGATTCTATTTTATGATCATAGGGAAACACCTCTATAAGAAACATCGAAATGGCGCCCAACATGCAAATTTTTATGTGAGCCAATAAATCAATCCGGGGAAGGTATTGACAATGAAAATTATAATGCGCTGAGGTATCATCAAGCTAAATATCTAAGTGGCGCCCAACGTGAACCTTTTTTGTTGATGTTTTGACCAAGCAAATTTATTGTGAAGCTCATACAAATGAAAGTGGCGCCCAACATGCATGTTTTTGTGTGAGCCAATATATCAATCTGGGGAAGAACTTCATACCAAAAGTGGCGCCCAACATAAATGTTTTTAGGTAAGACATGAAATTAATTTGAAGAAGGCATCTTAAGTTAATATACCTAACTAATTCTATTTTATGATCATAGGGAAATACATCTATAAGAAATATCGAAGTGGCGCCCAACATGAAAATTGACAATGAAAATTGTAATGCGCTGAGGCATCTCCAAGCAAAATATCTAAGTGGCGCCCAACTTGAACCTTTTTTTGATGTTTTGCCCAAGCAAATTTATTGTGAAGCTCATACAAATGAGTGCGGCGCCCAACATGCATGTTTTTGTGTGAGCCAATATATCAATCTGGGGAAGACATCTCAAGCAACTATTATTGGCGGAACTATTTCGAACATCAAAATATCTAAGTGGCGCCCAATGGGAAAAGTTTTTTTTTATCCAATAATGCCATTTTGGTATATTGATACCAAGCTGATCCCTGCCCAATAAACACTACTTCATACCAAAAGTGGCGCCCAACATGCATGTTTTTATTTATGCAAAAAACATCAATCCGGGGAAGAGCATCTCAGACAACTATGTCTGACAGAACCATTTCAGTACCCAAAAAAAAAGAAAATTGTAATGCGCCGACGCATCTCGAAGCAATTATCTATGTGGCGCCCAACGTGAATATTTTTTGAATTTATGAATAAATTTTTCGGAACATACAAACCATTTTGGAGAAGGCCTCAATATTACAAGTTGATTCCTATTGTATGCCAAAAAAAAATTATTGTGAAGCTCCGCGAAATGAAAGTGGCGCCCAACATGTATACTTTTATTTGAGGCAATAAAACAAAATTGAGAAGGCATCACAAGGAAAGATATCTAGCCGACTTTATTCTATGACCAAACAATAAATACATTGCGCTGACGCGCACTTCAATGAAAAATCTTCAAGTGGCGCCCAACATGTCTGTTTTTATTTGACCCAATATACCGATGTTGAGAAGGCATCTGAAGTCAATATGCCAAGCTGATTCCTATTTAATGCCCAAAATGGAAATTATATTGCGTTGAGACGCACCTCCAGACAATATATCTAAGTGGCGCCCAACGTGATTATTATTATTTTTTTTTTTTTTTTTTGAGCTAATACAACGATTTTGGGTGGTATCAATATGCCAAACTGGCCCCTACTTCATTTCCAAGAAACATTTATTTTACTGAAGCCCCTGTAAACCAAAAGTGGCGCCCAAAATGCATGTTTTTATGCAAGCCATTAAAACAATTCGGGAAAAGTATCACAAGCAACTACGCCAGGCGAAACCATTTAAGTGACCAAAAATGTAAATTATATTCCTCTGACGCACCTCCAAGCAAAATATCGAAGTGGCGCCCAACGTGAATATTTTTTTATTTTATTTTTTTTTTTTTTTTTTTTGAGCCAATACAATTATTTTGGAGAAGATCACAATAGCCAAGCTCCCATTTTATGTCCAAGAAGCTTTTATTGTACAGAAGATCCTCCAAATGTAAGTGGCGCCGAACATGCAAGTTTATATGTAAGCCAATAAATCAATACGGGGAAGGCATCTGAACCAAATACGACTGGCGGAACCATTTAAGGGTCCAAAAAGAGAATTGTATTGTGGTGAGACGTACCTCAAAGAAAAATATCTAAATGGCGCCCAACGTGAAAATTTTTTTTACCCAAAACGAATATTGTACCAAGTTTATTTAATTCATTGTGAAGAACGTTCAAACCAAAAGTGGCGCCCAATATGCAATGTTTTGTGTGTGAGCCAATAAATCAATCCGGGCCAAGCATCTGCAGCAACTACGCTTGGCGTAACCAGTTAAGTGCCCAAAAATGTAAATAGTATTGCGCTGAAGCGCTCCTCCAAGCAAAATATCTAAGTGGCGCCCAATGTGGCTCAACATGCATGTTTTTATGTAAGCCAATAAATCAATCTCGGGAAGGCATCTCAAGTAACTACACCTGGCGAAACCATTTCCAAGTCCCCAAAATGTAAATTGTATTGCAAGAAAATTTATTGAGCTGAAAGTGGCGCCCAACATGTATGTTTTGTATTATTTATGATGAATTGAGGCACCACTACGAAAAATCTCCAAGTGCCGTCCAACATGTACGTTTTTATACCCTTCACCACACTGTGGTACAGGGTATACTGTTTTAGTGCATATGTTTGTAACAGGCAAAAATAATCGAGATAGACCCATGGTTCCTTTTGAGAATATACATAGAATCATTTTCTGAGTCGATTTATGCATGTCCGTCCGTCCGTCTGTCCATGTTAAATTGTAAACAAAGTACAGGTCACATTTATGATCCGAATTGGATGAAATTTGGCACAGCTCATTTGTTTGACCCAAGGACGAATCCTATTGAAATCGGAAAGAATAGGTTCAGATTTAGCTATAGCTCCCATATATATTTTCGTCCGATTTAAGGTAATTAGTGAACCAAAGTCCCTATAAATAATGCGATTTGCGCGAAATTGGGCATAGCGTACTGAATTGCGTCTATAAGATTTAGATAGAGCTTCCATATATGGCCTCGCTCGATTTAAGGTAAATGGTGCACCAAAGTCTCTTAAAATTATACGATTTGCACGAAATTTGGTAGAGCGTACTGAATCAAGTCTAGAATGATGTGTGCAAAGTTTCGTGAAAATCGGTTCAGATTTAGATATAGCTATCATATATATATATATATATATATATATTTTCCTCCGATTTTAGGTAATTGGTGCACCAAAGTCTCTTAAAATTATACGATTTGCACGAAATTTGGTAGAGCGTATTGAATTGCGTCTATAATAATGTATACTAAGTTTGATGAAAATCGGTTCAGATTTATAGCTCCCGATGTATAGCTCCCGTAAATAGTTTCGTCCGATTTAAGGTAAATGGGACACTAAAGATCCTATATATCTTTTGATTTGCACGAAGTTTGACACAGAGTACTGAATGAGGTCCAGAATGATGTATGCAAAGTTTCGTGAAAATCGGGTCAGATTTAGATAAAGCTCCCATATATATTTTCGTCCAATCCCTATATATTAGATCCAAAGTTTTGCCGACCGGCACACAATTTCTTGATATCGGTTCAGATTTTCATATAGCTCCTATATATGCTATCGTCCGATTTTAAGTAAATGGTGCACTAAAGCTGGGCCGAATGACACAACGTACTGAAATTAATGTAAATTATATTGTACTGTAGATCCTCTAAATGAAAATGGCGCCCAACATGAAAAGTTAAAATTTATTTTTAGAGCCTACTATAAGGCGTGGATTTTTTTTTAAATTTAACCATGAAAAGACTTTTTAAAGAGCCTAACACAAGGCGTGGATTTTTTTAAACATAATTTTTCGTGCCTACAATTAGGCCATTTTTAAACCCTTCACCACACTGTGGTACAGGGTATTATGTCTTTGTGCATATGTTTGTAACAGGCAAAAATAATCGAGATAGACCCATGGTTCCTTTTGAGAATATGCATAGAATCACTTTCTGAGTATTTATGCATCTGTAGTCCGTCCATGTATTTTTGTTAACAAAGTACAGGTCGCATTTATGATCCGATCTGGATGAAATTTGGCACAGGTCACTTAATTGGCCCAAGGACGAACCCTATTGAAAATCTGTCCACGTTTAGGCATAGCTCCCATATAAGGGTACCCCCCAATTTTCAGTATTTTGGGGTTCTTGAGCGCGATTTTCAACCGAATACGCTGAAATTTGGTACACTGGGTTCTTATTGGGTACTAAATGTCCCCACAAAAAATTATAAATATAGGTCCATTTTTTCGGGTAGCCCTTATATAAAGGTACCCCCAGTTTTCGGTATTTTGGGGTTCTTTGGCTCATTTTATAACTGAATTCTCTGAAATTTTGTACATTCGGTTCTTATTGTGTACCAAATTATTCCACTAAAAATTATAAATATAGTTCCAGTTTTTCTGGTAGTCCCCATATAACGGTACTCCCAAATTTTTGGTATTTTGGGGGTTCTGATCGTATTTTTCGACCGAATTGACTTTAATTTAGTACATCGAGTTCTTATTAGGTAGCAAATATCTCCACTAAAAATAATAAATATAGGTCCACTTTTTCGGGTAGCCCCCATATAAGGGTACCCCCCAATTTTCGGTGTTTTGGGGTTCTTGAACGCGTTTTTCAACCAAATTCTTTGTAATTTGGTTTTTTGTAGTCGTATATGGTAACAAACCTCCCTCCTAAAAATTATTAATATTCGCCTCCTTTTAGATGATGATGTATGAGTAATTTTGTTGGAATCGGTTCAGATTTATATCTAAATATGCTATATATAGTTTCGTCCGATTTTATGTAAATGGAGCAACATACTGCCAATATTTATCCGATTGAGACAAAATTTTGCACCGCGTACTAAATTAGGTCATTGATGAATGCGAAGTGTTGTTGAAATCGGTTCAGATTTAGATATAGCTCCCATATATAGTTTCGTCCGATTTAAGGTAAATTGTGCACCAAACTCCCAATGTTGGTCCGATTGAAGCAAAATTTTGCACAGAGTACTGAATTAGGTCCCGACTGATGTATGCGAAATGTTTATATCTACAGGATATTGTAGATATTAACATGTCTTGCATGTACCCATAGTGGTGAAGGGTATCATATAGTCGGCCCCGTCCGACTTTTGAACTTTCCTTACTGGTTTTATTTTTTTTCCTCAACTTCAATATTTACCAAAACCATAACCCAAAAACAAATATTTCCTCAAAGGAAATCATAATCGAATACTCCAGCTAATCAAAGCACTCAAACCAATTAACAAACAATCTATCATTACAACAACTCTTCAAAAATGAAAGCAACAACAACAACAACAAAAAATGAAAAACAAACTCTCTAAAGTTTGCTGAACTTCAATCGATTGATGTCGATTACTTGGAACTGGAATTTAAAACAAATTTCGTTATCTCCATCCATCCGTCTGTCTATCTGTTTCCTTTTTTCTGAAGCGAATCGATTTCAAAGTGTAAATAACTACAAACGGATAGACTCAAACAGAGCGAAAGAGAGACAAGAAATAGATAAAAACCAGTAAGGAAAGTAGTAAAGTCGGACGAGGCCGACTATATGATACCCTTCACCACTATGGGTATAGTAAACAGGACTATTAACATGAAATATATATGGGAGCTATATAGACCGATTTTCTCGAAACTTGGCAGACATCACTCTAGGCTCAGTTCAGTACGTTATGCCAAATTTCGTGCAAATCGAAGGATATATAGGGACTTTGGTGCACCATTTATATGAAATCGGACGAAACTATATATGATTTTCACGAAACTTAGCAAATTTCCAAATTTCGTGCAAATCGAAAGATATATAAGTACTTTGTGGCACCATTTACATGAAATCGGACGAAACTATATATGGAAGCTATATCTAAATCTAGAGCGATTTTCTCGAAACTTGGCAGACATCACACTAGGCTTAATTCAGTACGATATGCCAAATTTCGTGCAAATCGAAAGATATATAGGGACTTTGGTGCACCATTTACATGAAATCGGACGAAACTATATATAGGAGCTATGTCTAAATCTGAACCGATTTTCTCGAAACTTGGCACACATAATTCTAGACGTAAATGATTAGGCTGTACCAAATTTGGTGCAAATCGAAAGATATATAGGGACTGTTTACATTAAATCGGTTAAATATATATATGGGAGCTATATCCAAATCTGAACCGATTTTCACGAAACTGTGCACACATCATTCTAGACCTAATTTATTACGCTGTACCAAATTTTGTGCAAATCGAAAGTTATAGAGGGACTTTGGCGCACCATTTACCTTAAATCGGACGAAAATATATATGGGAGCTATATCTAAATCTGGACCGATTTTCATGAAACTTGGCAGACATCACTCTAGACCTAAATGATTAGGCTGTACCAAATTTCGTGCAAATCGAAAGATATATAGGGACCGTTTACATTAAATCGGACGAAAATATATATGGGAGCTATATCTAAATCTCAACCGATTTTTCCCAATTTCAATAGGGTTCGTCCTTGGGCAAAATAAGTGACCTATGCCAAATTTCATCCAATTCGGATCATAAATGCGACCTGTACTTTGTTTACAATTTAACATGCACAGACAGACAAACAGACGGACGGACGGACATGCATAAATCGACTTAGAAAGTGGTTCTATGCATATTCTCAAAAGGAACCATGTGTCTATCTCGTTTCCTTTTGCCTGTTACAAACATATGCACAAAGACATAATACCCTGTACCACTGTGTGGTGAAGGGTATAAAAAGTAAGAACCCTGGTATCAGGCATTTAATACCAACAACAACAAAAACAACAGTATCGACAGCTTCAACGCCATTGAGTGAGGCAAGCATGACTGGTATTTGCAATGTTTCAATTGAGCTCGAATATTTAGAAGCACTTCCACTCTCTGACACATACACATCCCCAACATATACACTGACATTTATGGCATGACACTCACACACACACACACTCACTCAAGGAATAAAAACAAAACGAGGACCATATCCTTGTAATGTCGATTTTGTTTCAACACCAAACCCGCACACACACACCCGCACTCCACTTTCATGCATGTATTCATGCATTCAAAGAACTCACACACACACACACACACTGAGAAATTCCATCCAAATGCATGGGGTAAAACAGTTTGTAAAGTGTTTATCCAAGTTTTTATACCCTTCACCACACTGTGGTACGGGGTATTATGTCTGTGTTCATGTGTTTGTAACAGGCAAAAGGAAACGAGATAGACACATGGTTCCTTTTGAGAATATGCATAGAATAACTTTCTGAGTCGATTTACGCATGTCCGTCTGTCCGTCCGTCCCTCCGTCTGTCCATGTTAAATTGTAAACAAAGTACAGGTCGCATTTATGATCCGAATTGGATGAAATTTGGCATAGGTCACTTATTTGGCCCAAGGACGAACCCTATTGAAATTGGGAAAAATCGGTTCAGATTTAGATATAGCTCCCAAATATATATTTAACCGATTTAATGTAAACAGTCCCTATATAACTTTCGATTTGCACGAAATTTAGTACAGCCTAATCATTTAGGTCTAGAATGATGTCTGCCAAGTTTCGTGAAAATCGGTCCAGATTTAGATATAGCTCCCATATATAGTTTCGTCCGATTTCATGTAAATGGTGCCCCAAAGTCCCTATATATCTTTTGATTTGCACGAAATTTGGCATAACGTAATGAATTAAGCCTAGAGTGATGTCTGCCAAGTTTCGTGAAAGTCGGTCCAGAATTAGATATAGCTCCCATATATAGTTTCGTCCGATTTCATGTAAATGGTGCCCCAAAGTCTCTATATATCTTTCGATTTGCACGAAATTTGGCATAACGTACTGAATTGAGTCTAGAATGATGTCTGCCAAGTTTCGTGAAAATCGGTCCAGATTTAGATATAGCTCCCATATATAGTTTCGTCCGATTTCATGTAAATGGTGCCCCAAAGTCCCTATATATCTTTTGATTTGCACGAAATTTGGCATAACGTACTGAATTGAGCCTAGAGTGATGTCTGCCAAGTTTCATGAAAATCGGTCCCGATTTAGATATAGCTCACATATATAGTTTCGTCCGATTTAATGTAAATGGGGCCCCAAAGTCCCTATATATCTTTCGATTAGCACGAAATTTGGTACAGCCTAATCATTTAGGTCTAGAATGATGTCTGCCAAGCTCCATGAAAATCGGTCAAGATTTAGATATAGCTACCATATATAGTTTCGTCCGATTTCATGTAAATTGTGACCAAAATCCATATATATCTTTCGATTTGCACGAAATTTGCCTTAACGTACTGAATTAAGTATTGAATGATGGCTGCCTTGTTTCGTGAAAATCGGTCCAGATTTAGATATAGCTCCATTTTGTTATAGATTGATTTTATGTAATTGACGCACCAAGGAACCAATAGGAACAAAACGTTCTAAAGTTAGTATAACCTAACCTGTGACAAGTTTGTTTGAAATCGCTTAATATGTGGATATAGCTTACATATATTTTTTCGCCCGATATCAAGCAAATTGGGCATCATACTCCTCATGTTAGTCAGATTGACATCAAATTTTGCACAACGTACAAAATTGAGCATAGAATTACGTAGTTGCGTTTTCTAGAAGTACAGACATAGTCAACCGGATGACCTATTTATATTTGTTTGAAGTCGATTTACACACTTTATGGACAAATCTAGGTAGAT
>NW_026882286.1:0-39492 GCF_032173495.1 Musca vetustissima
ATGTCCGCTTACACTCAGTGAAATCGTGTATAAATGGTGTCAATTTCTGGATATTGGATTTTAAGCATATTGACTTTTTTATTTTAGAAATCTCTCTGAGAAACTCTCTCTTTTTGAACTGCCTCTACTAATTTAAGAAAAGACCAATTCAATTGAGCTGTAAGACAGATAGATTTGGATATCTTTCGTTTCTTAACTCGATCGACAAATCGGAAAACATATGAAATCACTCTGAGAAGTTTTTTATATGATGAATGGTCATTTATTAATTTCAAAAGAATGTTCTCAGAACATTCCTTATCTGTCTTACTATTTGAGGTCAGTAATACTTTGGATTTTCTTATTTCCAATGATTTTTGCTCCTCAGTCAACTCGAAATGCTTGTTGACTGGCCATTTAGACATATCGTCTAACAAAAATGTAGGTCCTTCAAACCATATTGATGATTTGATTTCATCTACACTGCATCCTCTCGACACAATGTCGGCTGGATTCTGTTTAGTTGGCACATGACGCCAAATACATTTTTCTGACCATTCTTGAATTTCTGCGACTCGATTTGAGACAAATGTGGCCAGGGAAGAAGGATGGGTTTTTAACCAGTATAGTGTAATTTCAGAATCAGACCAAAAGTATATTTTTTCAACATCAAAGTTCATCATTGGTTTAATTCGTAACCACATATTTGCCATGAGATGTGCTGCTGAGAGCTCCAACCTCGGAAGAGACATAGTTTTGAGGGGAGCTACTTTAGATTTAGCTGTTAGCAGCCTGCAAGATACTCCATTAGAGTCCTGAGAACGAATATAGAAACTACATCCATAGGCACGCATCGATGCATCTGAGAAACCATGAATTTGGATTCTAGATGAAACATTCGTGTTTACGAATCTTGGGATTTGAATCGTGTCTAACTTTGAAAGATTGAATTTGAAATCTTCCCAGACTGAACTCAAACGCATGGGAATCGATTCATCCCAGTCTAATTTATTAATCCAAAGTTCTTGCAATAACATTTTGGCTTTGGTTATTATTGGACACAAAAGGCCGAGGGGATCAAACAAACGTGAAGATATTGACAAAATGTGTCTTTTAGTAGCTTTCAGATCTTGGAAGCCTCCCTCTATGTAAAATTTCAAAACATCGTTTCTTGGGGCCCAATGAATACCCAATGCCCTTGCAGTCTCGGAATCCGAGTGTAACAACTTTTCACTACAAGTTGTCTCATTAAAATCTGGATGATTAGAAAACCATTTTGTGAGATTTAATCCCGCTGAACTGAGAATAGTTGTGACTTCATCTCGAATTGTGAGAAGACTATTCAAATCAGCGGAACCAGTCAATAAATCATCCACATAGAAGTCGTTGCTTATAACTTTGGCACCAATAGGCCAAGTCTCTTTGGACAAATCGCTCAAATGGTTTAAGCAACGAATTGCTAGAAATGGAGCGGACGAAGTACCATAGGTGACCGTATTCAATCTGAAAATTTGCAATGGATCACTTTCGTTTTGCCTCCAAAGGATTAAATGAAAATCTCTATCTTTTTCGTCGATTAAAACTTGACGATACATTTTCTCAATATCTGCTGTAATTACGTATTTGTGTAAGCGGAATCGAAGTAACGTTGAGTACAACTCTTCTTGAATGGTTGGACCTACCATCAAGAGATCATTGAGTGAAACATGTGAAGATGTTTTACTCGATGCATCAAAAACGACGCGAAGTTTCGTAGTTGTACTTTGAGGTCGGAAAACACATTGATGAGGAATGAAATAATGTGGGTTGTTAGGAATTTTATTGTTCGTTTTTTCCATGTGACCTAAGTCAAGATACTCTTTCATGAAAGAATTATACATTTCTTTAGATGTGACGTCATGAGAAAGTTTTCTTTCCAATGCCAGAAACCGCCTTTTGGCAGTTTCAAATGACGAACCCAAAAGTCTCACATCTTCTTTGAAAGGTAAAGACACTTGGAAGCGTCCTGACGATAAACGTCGAACATATTTTTGGAAATGTTCCTCACATTTTTGATGTTCCTCAGACCGAATTTTAGCACAATTATTTGGAATTTCTTCCAACTCCCAGAATTTCTTAACAATTGTATCAATAGTTTCATCATTTTCTATGGCAACATTCAAGTGACATACACCTGAATTCGACCCCTTCGACTCATCGTATTTGCCAGCTACGATCCAGCCAAGAGAAGTTTTTTGCAGAACCGGATAACTTGGATTCGATTTGATTTGGCCTACACAAAGAAGTTCGAAGAAAACTTCAGCGCCAAGCAATAAATCCACTTTACGAGGTTCATTGAAATTAGGGTCTGCCAGCTCTATATTTTTAGGAATATTCCAATTAGCAGTGGAAATCCTCTTATCTGGTTGAAGACTTGTTATAGAACTCAATACCCAGAATGTAGATGAGAATTGGGTTGAATTGAGTCTCGACATTACAGACAGTTGAACTTTATTTTTCGAAATGGAAATTCCTTCCGATATGCCAGTTAAATTTAACCTGCCACTTTCCCGTTTTATTTTAAGCCTTTGTACCAATTCCTCGGTTATCAAATTAGGTTGGGAACCGGAATCTAAAAGAGCTCTAGCCAGAATATATTTTCCTGAGCTACTACGGACCTTCACTAATGCTGTGGCCAACATTACGCCTTCATTCGACGATGAATAATTGACCGAAGCGCTAGACGTAGAAGGCTGCTCTTGATCAGAAGCGTATCGATGCAGTAAGAAATGGTGTGAACCACCGCATACTCTACACTTCACTCCTGAATTGCATTTGGCAACAGTATGACCTTTTTTAAGGCAATTAATGCAAGCAGGGACGTCTTTAATAAATTCAAACCTTTGCAGAACTGGTACGGCAGTGAAGGAAGTACAATTATTTATATTATGCTGTAAAGATCTACAGAACACGCACTTTTCTGAAGATGGTTTCTGTTTAGAAACTGAAAGTGACGTTTTAAAGTTCCTTTTAGGCTGATTCTCAAACTTTGGCTTATTAATTTTGGGTCTTGCACCAGAAGATTCTTCAGCTGATATATGCTGATATCTTTTATTTAAAGCAGCCTCGCAATCAGACCATAATGGGAGCTTCTCGAAATCAAGCTGTTCTTCCCATTTGGATTTAGTGATTGGATCGACCTTTGACATAACTAAATGAATTAAAATGGCATTCGTAATCTTTTTATCATCACCAATAGACAATAGCGAATCATAAATGGCAGAAACCGTGTCGATCATGCTACGCAAAGCAGAAGCTGAAGGTTTAGGGATCTCAGGAAGATCGAAAAGTTTAGCAATATTATCGAAAAATATCAAACAATCATTATCATAAACCTTCTTCAGACTGGCTAATGCTTTGGGATAATTTTCTTCAGAAATCTGAAATGCTCTTACAGTACCGAGAGCTTCATCGGACAAGCATGAAATTAAATGGTTGAATTTTTCTATGTCTGTCAATGTCGGATCTGTATGAACTAAATTTTCAAAAAGACTCATAAAATTTTTATATTCGGAATATTTTCCGCTAAATTTAGGCAATTTCATGTTTGGCAATCTAGATTGATGTGATTGGCCACAAAAAGAAGTTTCAGGCATACTACTTCTCCTATTTTTAGACAAAATTCCTAAAAATAGGGACTTTGCCGTAACGCATAAGTCTTCTAGTTCACCTCGATCATTATTATCGGGATCTAGAATGTCAAGTTCGGATTGCAATCTCATTGCATCATCAATATATTTATTAAGAATGTCTAAGCGACATTCTAGTTCAATTGTATTGAACGAAATTCTCTTTTCTCTGAAAGAAGTTTTAATTCTTTCAATATTTTCAATTACCTTTTCTTTCTGTTGTTTAATGTTAGCTACTTCCGTATCGGGAGTGCTTTGGTGCTTCTTACCACCAGCCATTATATTTAAAGAATTTGAATTAAATTTAAAATTTAAAGAAAAATGTATTTACACACTTAGTATAAGTTTTAGGTAATGATTTAGTTTATTTAAAATAAACTCTCGCTTTTATCAAAATTTTATTCAATGTCAGCTTTAAATGACAATTTAATTATTATTTTAATTAAATTGTTTGGTTTACAAATGTAAACACTAAAATTTCAATATTTTAGAAATTTTACAAAAATTGCGTCGTCTATAGCACCCTTAATATTGATGTTTCGATAACTATCGATAACACTGTTTACCAAATGGAGTAACCGAATACAAGTAGTCAATTACTCACGAAGTGTTTGGCACTATTAGAAACTAATCAAAACAAAGAAAATGAAGTGAAAAAGGCACAATTAAACAAATAAATTTAATAAATTAAAAAAAATATATGTTAATATGCCGAATTCAAATATTTTATTTAAAATTAGTTTCACTCGCGAATGTATTATGAAATTTGTTTTCGCGGATCAGTGAGGTGCTACGAATGTATAAAGTTACAACGAGTGAAATGGCTGACAAAGCAAAAAGCGGAATAAGAAAAGGCAAACTTAATTTATATGTAATAATTAAGTTTGTATTATCTTGCCGCGAAATCAAGCCAAAACGATTCACAAAATATATATAAATTGAAATAGCAAGCGTATACGGATAATTTGTGTGAATTTTGATAAAATAAATTTTGTTTAACAAATTCTCTAACACTGAGTAATTTACAGGTTAGGATTCACACAAATTATGTCCAACGCTGTTACCTGTGAATCAGAATCACTCTCCTGATTATTATGTTTGCTCCTGCATAGACGGCAATCGCAGCGACGGGGCATCTGGATCTGATGACAGCAGCAGGTTTTTGAGGAGAGTATTTATTTATTTTATTTAATTAATTGTTTTTTGATATTTTTAGTATTGTCTTCTTCTTTCTTTCTTTGCAGTAGCTTGGCAAAGATGTTTTGTAAAAACTTAACAAAACACACCGACACTTTATAATCCCGGGTTTCGGCACCAAAATGTTCACCTTTATTTTAAGGTAATTTCACTTTTAATTCTATTTTTTAATTATAAAATTAATTTATTTATAATTTTTAATTATTGTTATTTTGATTTATTTTAGGGATTTTTTTTGGACGGCGAGAAGAAAAAGACGCGTTTCGTTGGCGGTATAATTCACAACAATAATTTTTATTTCATTCTATTTCATTATCTTATTCTTCTACATCTAACTTAATTGTAATTTTACATACTATTTTAATACTAATTTTTACAACTAAGAACTTCACATTATGTTTACATTAAAATTAATTCATTAATTAAAATTCAAAAATAAATAAAACAAAAATCAAGAAAAATATATTTTAAAAATTCAATTTAGCAATAAAACTGCTCCAACAGAGTGGTTTACCTTTAAATTGATATCAATTATATTGCTCGAACATCACAACACAACCCACGGGAAGGGAATCTGGACAAGTAATTAGAAGGGCTGTACTGAATATTGGGAATATATTCGGAAAATATGTCATTGTAAGGAAGAGGTGCTGTTGATCTCTAATCGTCCAAGAAGATGCAAATATCACGAAAAAGTGCCCAGGCTCGAAATAAACGTCCGCAGAAAGTTAAAGTTCTGTGGTTGGTCGGCCACGTCAGAACATACTGCTCCACTCACTAGTTTTTTCTTATGTTATATATTTTTATTCATTTTATTTGGTTTTCAAAATCTGTTGTTACATTTAAAAAAATTGACCTCCATTTTCATTCCATTTTAGCCAACAAATTGGATCTCTGACCCATTGTGCGATGCTATTACTTGGATTTACGGGTTCTTGGCTAAAAATGTAGACGGACCAAATTTTTAATATAGGTCTTTTCATTCCCTGCCAAATTGTCCAATTATTTTCCTCAAAAGATGTCAAACTTTCTCGTACAGTATTTCCATTGTGAAATCACTCTATGTTACATTTTCTAGACGAATCTGACAGATCTTTATAATGTACAATTGATACGAACTTTTTTAGAAAATGTGGAATATTGAGTTTTGTCTGTGAGTCTCCAAGGATGTCATTTCCAAAAGGAATATTTTATTTATTTTAACTTACCACTCGTTTCTTCACTACCAATCATATGAATAGAGAGAGAAGGTTTGGAAAGAAACATTTTAAAAACATTAAGAGGTGTATATGAAATAAAAACTTAAGTTTCTATAAAATCTATGAATGTTGTAAATATAAAACCAGTGAGCGGAGCAGTATAGTCGGACGGGGCCGAACATATGAAACCCTACACAACTACCACGGAACTCTAACTTTTGCGTATGTTCATTTCGAGCCTGATCAATATTTCGTGACATTTGCACCCTTTTTGACCGATTAGAGATCAAAAGCACCTCTTCCTTACACTGACATATTTTCCGAAAATCCCAATACTCTGTACAGCCCTTCTAATTACTTGTCCAGATTCACTTCACCGTGTGTTGTTTTGTGATTTTCGGTTTTGTGGCCTATAGATTGACTCAAAAAAATACAAAAAATTTAGTTTTGGGTCCACTTCATCCCAAAATTTTAATCCGATCATCACAGAAAATTATAGGCGTAGTCCTTGACCATACCAGGATCCTCAAGGAAAATTTCAAAGCGATGAGCGCTATATTTCCTCCATCTATTGTTGTAATGGGTTACTAAATAATATATGAATACGTAAGCTCCTGAAAATATTTACGTGTAACTCCCGAGTACATACGACCATATAATTGGTATCAATTTAAAGGTGAACCACTCCTCTTGGATATACTAACAACTCCTTGGGTCTATGTCGTTCAGGAGTAAATATATACGACATAAAATACAAATTTTGTCATTTTTCACACAAAAGTCAGCGTCCATTTGACCCGCTAAATATTGACCCATCTTTATCAAAACAGGCATGCTTATTCTTTGGCCCGATCCCCTTGTTTGTGCGAAAATTCGCGATGTTTGGGCCATAATTGCAGCCTCTGGAGCGACCAGAAAAATCGACAAAAATTAAGTATTTGGTCCCTTTCATCCCCAAAATATTAACCGATCTTTACCAAAAACAATAGGGGTCTTCATTGGGCAGAACCCATCCTACATGCAAAATTTCGTGAAGATTGACCCATAACTGTGGCCTGTATCGCGTTTACAAATTATTATGGACAGACGGACGGACGGACACACATGTCTAGATCGACTCAGCTAGTCGAGATATGACGATCGGTATACTTAAAGGTGGGTCTAGGACCAATATTTCTCGGTGTTACACTCTTGGGGCTGCACAAAGCTATAATACCCTGACAACATAGTTGTGTAGGGTATAAAAATAGTTTGACAATTTCTCTGTTATCTAATATTTTAGGAGAACAATGTCATTCTCGACTAAGGAGAGCAGGAGTGTAAACAAAACACCACAAAAATGTTTAGCTGGGAAACCACCTATGAACTTTTACAGATTATTCAATAGAAACAAAAAAAGTAAATAATTTACAGATATTGACAAACTTTGTGTCATTGTGTCTATCTATATGACCAAAAAGCCATAATACTGAAAACAACTATGTACATGTTTTTCTGTATCTCCCAACAATTGTTTAGACAAATTTTCAAACATGCTCTACATGGATGCATGCATGAGTTTCACAATTAATTTGTATGGTTACTAAAATTTCAAATCATGCATTTACCACATTTCCAATTAACCGAAATTAAACTTTGCACTTGGTGTTGGTTTTTTTTAAGAACATCAAACCACCTAACATTTTAATTTAAAATCATTTGAAATTAAAATGTATTGTGTTGTGTTCCACTCCAACTAACTTTTACATGCCACAGAAACACATACACGTATACACACATTTACAAATAACTAAGAAAACTTTGTTGCAAATATAGACAACAGAACACACAGAAAATTGTCGACAACGCTCTTACAGGTGTGGTGATGTGTCAGGAGCTCAAATGTAAAAAACGACGAACCATGTTTGGGGTAAAATAGAAATGTATGTGGGCATATTGTTTTGACACAATTGTTATTTAAAATGTTTTACCACGCACACACAAACAGACACAATATGAGATGTGGCAGGAGGGAAAATGGACACACTTTACAAACTTTAAAATCTGTCATAATAATTGAGTTATAATAAAAAAATGCTATTTCCTGAAAAATCTCCGCAGAATGGGAAGGGTTCAGACTTGTCATTTGCTATAAATAATAATAAGAATTTTGAACTGGGATTGTCTCATATCTGAAATGCAAACGCATTAGATGTTTTGAGAATAGAACATCATGTCGACGACGTGTTGCCAACAAAATGTTCAGTTTCAAAATCCTGCTCACTTTGCTATCTTTTGTCTTTGCCTTGGCTGGTGATAACACATGAATAGCAGAAAGTTTTTAGTCAAAGTTTTAGAAAATATTTCTTCTCTTGAAAACGTAAATGGGCTGTATGACTTTTGTAATGCAAAACATGACAGAAGATTTTCTCCAAAACGAGGTGGGGATGAAAAATAGGAAAATAGGTGAAACGAATTTCAAAGATCTGTAATTTTTTAGAAAAATACACCGAAAGAACATTGATTTAGTCCGATGTCCACTGACTTGCTTATCCATTAGCAAGTCACATTCGAAAGATCTTAGGTAAGTATTTGTAAACATCTCAGACTGAAATTGGATTTGAAAAAAAAAAATTAAAAAAAATCATCGGATAGCATTAGATTAAAAAAAAACATTTCCTCCACTAAACATCTCAGGAGTAGACATTTATATGTATATCTCTCAAACTCTGTCTCAAATATAACCTGCCTACCTAATATCACCCCCCTCCATTCGAACGCCTTGTACTGACATACATTAGGTTATCCACAATACAACAAAACAGGCATCTGGCATATGAACCCGTTGGGTGTTATTCACTTGATCTATGTTATGCAACACGTCTTTTATTACTTAAAACCACATAAGTATTTCAACCACAGAAACAATCACATTGCACTACACAACGCCAGTCCGCCAGCCAGACAAGCAGCGAGATAACATGGAAACTTGCAGGTGTAGTTGTAGTAGTATTAGAACAACCCTGTAGGACTTTCATCAACTAGTTTACAAAATGTTTAGTTATAAAGAAATTATTAATCAACTGATTATAAATTAGCTAGAAAGTCATCTAAGACTCAACCACATTGAAACCAAAAATATGTTCATGTCATCAAAAACATAACACACGCAAAACAAGAAACCGTTAGAATTGCATTCCACACAACAACACCGAATGCAAAGATGAAGAAAAATCATTCTGTTTGAAGGTTCGGAGAGTGAAGACCTGTAAATCGTAATTAATTGTAATTGTGCTCTTTAAGTGTGAAATTAAAAATAAATTGGTAAGTGTTTTAATAATATAATTGAAATGTTACCTAGCAAGTCGCATCGTAGAAAATTATGTAAAAAGCTAAGAGAAGAATCTGTAAATATAGATACACATTTTTTTAATTTGTAGCGCATATACAGAATATTTGTAAAATTTCTAACAAAGTCATCCAATAAAAACATGGAGTCCCCGCAAAAATCAGTGAAACGCCTCAACATGAATTTAAGTAAGTAATTAATTATATAAATTAAAACCAACTATTCTAATTCGAATTTTAATTTCACTATATATCAGATGTTCATCAGCCTACCTAAAAGATTTCCAAAATGTTTTCGAGTGCCTTATGGACGTCCTGCGATCACTTCCAGCGTATCCAGAGAAAGAGCTCCAAAAAGCATTGCATATTATTAAAAAACGTCACTTTCACAACATATGCATACAAAAAACAACTATAAGTCAGTCATTTATATTAATTTTCTGTGATGAATTATTTATTCGGCATATATTATGTATTTCCACTTTTGTATATAATTTTCCAACTATTTATAATAAAATATATTGAATTCTAAACTGAAATTGTATTGGTATAATTACAAATTATACAAGTTAAGTTAGTAAATAGTTATATTAACATATACCAACTAATAGTCATTTCGAAAATTCTACATACAAATTAATCTCTTTTAGACCGATGACTATCTGCATTTTTTTAATCTAACTATAAATCGGTCAAAAATAGTTAGTTTGTAACCAGTTGAAAAATTACTGACTACTACCGCGATCATCGCCATGTAAAAATAGTCAGTTGGTCCAAAGAAAAATAATCGATAAATTGACTAGTAGTGACTATTTTAAAATTAGTTTAAAGTTAGTTTAAAATTAGTTCATTTCCCTACAGGGAAATATGAACACCTGTGCATGTGTGTATTTGTTAAATGAGATATACCAGAAGAATGACAGTAGAGAATTATCAATGACCAAAGATATTCAGTTTCTTTACGAAGAAAGGATATGTGTGTGACCAATAGAACAAGACATTTAAAATGCAGGGGGAGTCTGACTATTTGCCAAAGGAACGGGACATGTATATTTCAACAAATGTTTTTTCAAAGACTACTTCAGGCGTGGATTTGAAAAAAAAATATTTTTTCAGGGACTACCATAGACGTGGATTTTTTAAAAAAATATTTTTTTAGGAATACCAGAACTTTTTATACCCTTCACCACACTGTGGTGCAGGGTATTATGGCTTTGTGCATATGTTTGTAACAGACAAAAGGAAACGAGATAGACACATGGTTCCTTTTGAGAATATGCATAGAATCACATTCTGAGTCGATTCATGCATGTCCGTCCGTCTGTTGGTGTTAAATTGCAAACAAAGTACAGGTCGCATTTATAATTTGATTTGGATGAAATTTGGCACAGCTCATTTGTTTGGCACAAGGACGAACCCTTTTGAAATTGGGAAAAATCGGTTCAGATATATATATATATATATATATATATATCCGATTTAAAGTAAACGGTCTTTTTATATCTTTCAATTTGCACGAAATTTGGTACAGCGTTATGAATTAAGTCTAGAAATGTGTGTGTCACATTTCATGAAAATCAGTTCAGATTTAGATATAACTCCCCTACATATTTTCGTCCGATTTAGGGTAAATAGTACCACAGTACGTATACATCTCTAAATTTGCATGACATTTGGCACTGCTTACGGAATTAAGTGTAGATTGATTTGAGCTAAGTTTCGTGAAAATCGGTTCAGATTTAGATATAGGTCCCATATACATTTTCGTCCGATTTAATGTAAATGGTGTACCAAAGTCCCTATATATCCTTCGATTTGCACGAAATTTGACACAGCGTAATGAATTAGGTCTAGAATTATGTGTGTCAAGTTTCCTGAAAATCCGTTCAGATTTGGATACAGCTCCCATATATATTTTCGTCCAACTTAAAGTAAATGGTGCCCCAAAAGTCTCTATATATATTTCGATTTCACGAAATTTGACATAATGTACTTAATTGAGCCTAGAACTATGTGTGTTAAAATTTGTGAAAATCGGTTCAGATTTAGATATAGCTCCCTTATATATTTTCGTGCGATTTTAGTTAAATAGTGCACCAAAGTCCCTTTATATGCTTCGATTTGAACAAAATTTGGCTTGGCGTACTAAATAGAGTCTAGAATTATGAGTGGTGAGATTCGGGAAAATCGGTCGAGATTTCGATATAGCTCCCATATATGTGTGTGTCCGATTTTATGTAAATGATGCACTAAGTCCCTATATATTCTTGGAAATGCACGAAATTTGGCACAGCTTACTGAAACGATGTGTGTTAATTTTCGTGAAAATCGGTTCAGATTTAGATATAGCTCCCACATACATATTATATTTTTAACAACGCGGCGTACCGAATAGCGTGTATTAATTTTGCTATAAATCTTTTTCCATAAATTTTCTCCATGTTACGCAGACGGCTCTAAAGCTGCTCTAATGAAATTAAAGTTAGGATAGGTTGGAGAAAGATGGAACATAGACATGCAATTGTTAGGATACATATGTACAATGTACCCAAAGTGGCAAAGGGTATCATATAGTCGGCCCAGTCAGTTCCTTACTGGTTTTTAAATAATTTTTTCGGGGACCAATACAGGTGTGGAATTTTTTTTTTTTTTTGTATTTACTTTTTTATCAGGGACCAATACAGGCGTGTTCCACCTTAGCGTGGATTTTTTAAATAATTTTTTTCAGGAACCAATACAGGTGTGGATTTTTTGAATATTTTTTTTCAGGGACCAATACAGGCGTGTTCCATATTTGCATGTATTTTCGATAAAAAAATAATTTGTCAATAATAATCTTCGGGTTTCTTTTTTTTTTGTTTTAAACATTTTTTTATTAATTTCCACATAATCTAATAAACACACAAATTTAAATATTTGATATATTCACACAGTTGTCTAAATCAATTTTAATTATTCCCCTACAATTTGAAAACAAAATTCTCGACATATGCTACCCAAACAAAAAATTACCTTTTTTGAAATTTTCTATAATCCACTTTGTATGTGGCACACACACACATGATGTTCATATGTCAACAATGCAGTATGAATAAATGTCATCAACACAGACGACCGAATAAAAAACCAAGATTAAACAATTTTCCATTTTTTTTTTGTTCTTATTAAAAACAACAAAATTTCACAAAACAATAAAACCATAGATTTAAAATCTGTAGACAAAAAAAAACGAATACAAACAAAATCCTGTGTCATATGCCTAAAAATAAAGCTGCTGGTGACACTTTTGAGTGATGTGACAACATAAAAATTTAAAAGATATTATAAGTGAAATAAAAAAATTAAAAAGGTTTTTTTAGAATGAAACAACAATTGCTGACAGGCGGCAAACATGTGGGAACAAGGGCAATTAGTCGGGTCCTTAAGTCATCAAAGTTGGGGGCCGTTTAAAGTAATGAATTTGGATTAATATTTATTTATATTACTAGGGGTTTTTGTTCAAAAAGTTTTATATTTACTAATACCTCATATAAATAAAAAGCATAAAATAAAGCATGAATATATCAAATTACCATAATTCCCAAAAATTCAAATAGAAATCGTAAACTATTATCTCTAATTTTTATCCTGTCAAGATTTCGATATTTCTTCTTATTGCTACTAACATCTATTTTATAAATAAAAATGTACACATGTTCATTCATACATGTATACAGATATGTATGTCTGTATGTAGTTTCTGGATCTAACCAGACAATATAAAATTACTACCACAACAAATTCAAATATTCATCAATTTGCAATGCAGCAAAAATACAAAACGATACATTCCCGTTCTAATGTAAATCAATTACGAACAATCAAACATACATGTTTCCGAATCAACCATACTACTCAGCGAACCTGAACTTGTATAGTTTTCTCCACATTCTATCTTAACAAATCCAGTCAAGTATTTTCAAAAAGAGAAACAAAAGAAGAGGAAATAAAAAGCATCGAATCCAATTTACATGATTGAACGTATAGAAATATTAGCGTGGTCCTTGAAAAAAAAAAACAATTATTCAAAAAATTTGAAACATTTTATTTAAAATATCCCTGAAATGGTTAGGTTAGTTTGAAAAGAGGGGTGGATGATGCCACCATATGTCCAACATGGGATGGACATACATATAAGGCAAATGAGGCCTGTTTTGGGCTCTAGAAATGCGGAGAAAGTCGGAATTAGTAAAAGTTTAGATTAGAAAAGCATTTGGGTTTGATTCCCCTATGAATATAGGAGTTCCGTATTTTTTGTGAACTCCTTCAGTCTTCTCCATTCACACCCCTTCAGATCGGTGAGTCCGTGAAGAGCGTCATTTCCCAAGAATTATTTCCGAAGGCTTGTAAATGCTGGGCAATGGCATAGGAAATGTTCCAGCGTTTCGCTGTCTTTCCCACACGCTCTGCCCTTGCTGCTACCTTCGCATCCGATCTTAAGTAGATGTGCCTTCAGGCTAAGGTGTCCCGTTGGAATACCCGTCCGTCGGTTTTTTTCGTTTTTGTTTAACGTTAGGATTTGCTTAGTTTTGTCTTCACTTGGGTCACCCCATAAGATTTTGGTGATTTTTCCTGTCCCCTCATTGTCCCCTTATTTCTTGGCTTGTTTCGCTAAAGGGTTTGACGGCATTCACATCTATTGTGGGTAGTGCAACTCCTGGCTAGTTGATTTGCTATCTCGTTCCTATAATTCCTTGGTGACCCGGTACCCATATAATATAACAGACTGGTTCAAATCCTTCATCGGTTAAGTTTCTTAAGTGTCCATTTGTGGTAGTTCCCCACAGGAGCGGTGACAAAATTCCTCCCTGTGGTGTTTCCTTACCTAATTTGTCTCTGATTGTTATGTCATGCATGCTACAGCTAATCCATCGATTCCTTAGCATATAGTTAAGCCAGTCTATGAATGTCCGGTCAACATGGAAGGTATCTAAGGATTGGATAAGCGTATTAGTGCTGACATTGTTGAAGGTTCCTTCAATTTCAATGCATAACGCTAAGGTATACATCTTCTCAGCGAAGTTGCCCTCAAGATAGTGTACTACCTCATGTATAGCGGTTTCCACTGATCTTCCCTTTACATAGGCATGTTTTTTTTTGTATTTCAGTATATCATTGGTTATACTGATATTTATCATGGTGTCGATTGTACGTTCCAAGGTTTTGAGTAGGAAAGAAGTTAGGCTTATTGGCCGATATGATTTTGGTGTGGCGTAGTTTGCCTTGCAGGGCATGGGTATGAAAACTACCCTGGCTTCCTGCCAGGCTTTTGGTGTGTTCGTCAACCTTGAACATGCATTAAATAGTGCGGCTAAATGTGGTGATAAAAATATCGCCTCTTTTTGTAGTAACGCGGGGAAGACGTTATCCGGTTCTGCCGCTTTCAATGGTGGAAGCCTTTTAAGGCTTCTAACACCATTGAATTGTCAATAATAGGTTCCTCTGATCTTTCTCCCCTATCTGCCACGACATCGTCCATTGTCGATGTGTTCGATGGGAAGTGAGCATTCATTAGGAACCTTGGTGTTTCCTCAATTGTTTCTATCCTATTACCCTCAACGTCTACCATAGTTTCGGGTTGGGTGTGGGTCTTGGATAGAAACTTCTTGATTTTTGAAACGTCGTTGACATTGTCTACCTGGTTGCAGAACAGATTCCAGGAGTTGCGTTTGGCGGTTCTTATGAATTTATTGTATTCTTTCCGTTTATCGCGGAAGTTGTCCCAGAGAACTGTACATTTTTTTCAGAGTACTCTGTTGTAAAGCTTTCGGACCTCTTTTCCTTTGTTCTGAATCTCCTCTGTCCCCTGTTCGTTAATTTGTTGACGTTCCGGTTGCCCTAAACTCTTCTTAACTAGTCTCCCAAACTTTATCCAGTTAGTTTTGGACTTGTTTCGGAAGTATATAGGTTTCGGTGGTGGCCATTGGAATTTGAACATAACATATTTGTGGTCAGAAAAGGATCTCTTAAGTTTGCTGAACGTATTGTTATATCTAATACCTCCTCTCTAACTCTGTTAACAATGGTAGGTTCATTGCTTATGTTAATGGTTATTAGATCGTTAGTATTTAAATAATCTACAAGGGCCTGGTCCCTTTTGTTAGTATTTGTACTACCCCACGCAATATGATGTGAGTTAGATTCACTACCAATTAGTACTTTGTTACCTGTTTCCTGTGCTTTCTTCAACAGTCGCTGCAGCTCCGCCGTTGGTGATGGTATCGGCGAGTCGAACGGGAGATATACTGAAGCTAGGTAAATGTTACCACTCCCCTGGGGCGTCCGATGTTGACAACTCTGGGGAGAAGAGAAAGTATAAATTTTTGTGACATATTATACAGATTCATCGTCTCCAATCCTTGCCTTCCCGATTTTGAAGTAAACGGCATTGGACACGTAGTGCGCCTTGCCCTTGGTCTTAGCCAGACTTGCCATTTAAGACCTGTCCAAGCATAACACAAGGAGAGTCCCTTCCTCTTTCTCCTCCCAATGGAAGACTTCCCACTTCTTCATATGCAGTGTCTTGTTTTGTATGCTGAAGACCACGAGCATGCGTTCCATGTCGAAATCGCTTCCGCAACCTCTGACAAAGACTGTAGCCTTTTGTAGTTGAGGAATATATTTTTTCTTCACCAGCTTGAGTTTCATTATTCCATCTATGGGTCCAATGCTTCCCACTATCTTCCTCAGGGCTTCTATGCTATTTGGATTCCAAATTCCGGCATTAGGTAGTCCGCTTTGAAAGCGCAGCTATCCAGTTCAATAGAGTCCCCTCCTTGTCGTAGGTACTTCATGATCTTACTGTTGACCGCATTTAGCACTTTCATATGGGTCTCCTTCTTTAGTTTACCGGACGCGCTATTCCCGTCGATCACTGCATGGCAGAGCTCGTCTCTGTAGCGTTTCCTGGCAACATTGGTATAAGACGGCGGGTCCTTACCATCTGTTGCTGTGATCTTCCTCTTTCGCAAATTCCGGTTGGTACTTTTGGAATTCGCGTTCTTTGCAGAAGATTCCAGCTCCGCACTCGTCTTCCTTATATCAGAGCCAGCTTGGTCTGCCCTTGTCAGTGAATTCTCGTGGCAGTCTCCTTTGACGTTGGTTTGACTTAGCTTTCTCTTACTATCGGTCGACGGGAAGCTCTTTTTTTTGGAGTTTTGACAGTCGCCTGCTCATCCGGAGACCTTATCCTCATCGCCGTTTGCACAGAAGTGGAGGGAAGGTCAGGCTTATCCTTTTAAGCCTCTGTCTCCATCTCGCCCTTTTTGTTCATCCGGTTCATTCTGGCAAACTTACGCCTTTGTGCCCCAGACAACTGTTTCTTCCTGGTTGTGAGTTTGGCGATATCCCTCCTAACCTACTCTATCATCTTGTCAGAATCTTATCTCTTCCGGGTCTCCAAGTCGGTTATATTTGTCTGATTATCATGATCAGACTCAAAGTTCGAAGTTGTTTTCCTTCCTGTCTCTAAAGGCTGGGTCGAGATTGCTCTTCTCCAGTGGTTCCTCAACTCCGAGTTGGTGTTGCCCGAAGGCTGGGTACTTGTAGCTATAGCTTCGACTACAGATACCAAGACACCCACATCTGTAGGAGATTGTTGCTCACGATGGCCTGATGACGACGGGGCATGACTCGTGGACAGATCAACGACACCCGCCGGTACTGAGTTATTTAGGCTCTGCACCGTAACCTTATTTCTTATTCCTTATTTTTCCATTTTTTGTTTTAGGGGAACACCCCCATTGTTAGTTTTGGTCCGCGGGGACAGAAGCCCTGGAGGTGGGTGATCAAACCATTTCCATTACCTACAGCATACACTGGTTGTAATAGAGTAGTATGATCATCCTCCTCTCCCTATCCACCACAGTAGGAGTCTAACAAACTCCCTCGGTCCGTGAAAACATTTTTTTTTAAATCCAAGCCTCTGGTGGTCCCTGAAAATATAATAGTCCCTGAAAAATATTATTTAAAAAATCCTCTTAAAATCTCCTCCTGTGGCCCCTGAACAAATATTTTTCAACAAATTCGCATGACACCCTAATAAATATGTATATTTTAATGGTTCAAAATAAATCAACTACAAACAATACTAGTCCAGAGATTCACATGCGATTTGTTTCAGGACAAGTGTAAACTAAAGGACTTTTTTGTTGTTGCTTGTTTATCTTGCCACCCATACGGGTAACTGGCATTTCCCACTTCCTGCTCAAGTAACAACATAAATTTGTAATCAAATTTGCTTTGCTATGCAGATTCTAGGATGAATTGGGTTCTTGGAGTTTTGTGTTGTTTTATTTTTCTTCATGTATCATGTTTTCCCAATGTTTTTGGACCAAAGTAAGCAACACTTGGTTTTCTATGCAAATATATGTACATTTTTGACCAGTGGGAATAGACAACATGTACTGTGTGTGTGACTAGTACTCTGGAAAATTTGCAAAGGGGTGTGGAAAAACATTAGAGGAAAAAATCCAAGGGGAGAAGGCTATCATTTTTCCACAAAAATTAAATGCCCTTAACTAGAAGCTTCAATCCTCAGAGGAAGCACTCTGAATCGTGGTTCTGAATTTTGGTTCCAAACCCAAATATGAAGTTTGTTTTCCCCTCCTTAACACACCACCCCCTCATCTTGTCATCAAAAGATTTTCCGTAACGATTTGTGAAACATATATCCATATACGTGTACACAATAAGACAAGTCACTAGTTCACACACACACACATACACCCATACACTCTCGTTCACATATCCACACATATAATCCCATTTTTTCGTCTAGTTTCTTGCTATTTTTGTAATTAAATATTTCAGCATAGGATTAGAAAAGAATAAACAAATAAAGCACTTTCAAAATTAAACTAAATAAATTGGACATTGTGGTAGAGTAGTGTAATTGGAATTGGGGGAAATTTCTTAAATTACATAATACCATATGAATAAATTTTCAATTTTTTTGGTTGTTGGAGATGACAGAGAGAAACTAAACATTTAGGTAGTTTCATGAATGAATTTGAATACACTAAATTTAAATAAAAATATAATATTTAAGAGTAGTTGAGAATAAAATGAAACGAAACAATTTGTATGTGGTTTTCTGGCTAAATTTATTGAATATACCAGGTCAGTTATATTTAAATTTATAGAATGATTGATTTTTATATTTTTGATTCTGATAGATGGAATGTCTATAGAAATTATCATAAGTTGAACTTGTATCGATATCTTGTAATAGTAAAATTAAAAAAAAAATCAGCAATCGATAAGTTGTCATAGGACGACACCAGAATCCACTCTGAAAAAATTTTACATTCCTTAAGTTTTCAAAACAACAAAACCAGCCAACGATAGGCGGCAAACACAGATAGATCGATTCAGCAAGTAGCTATAACAATCCGTAAGCCACGAGCTTGGTCTAAGACTAATATTTAGTAATGTTACAAACTCTTAAGGCCACATAAATAATAGTTCGGCCGGGCCGAACTTTGGATACCCTCCACCATAGATATACTGACAGGTACTAGAAATGAAAATATAGGGAACATACCAAAAAGTGGACTTATACCGACATGTCAAAAAACTGATTATGTAAACCATAATGTAAACCATAATACAGATTTCAGAAATTTTTAATTGATAATTCAAATTCCAAGATGGGGAATATCGGTCCACTCCTTCTGAAACCTCCATACAGGGGCTAGGTCTAAATGCGCCTATAGTTCATTATCGAACCTTACGTTATAATTTCGCTATCTCGCTGTCCACCGCAGGAGAAATGATTACAACAGAGTCTTAGAACCAAACTCAAAACGCGGAACAAATCAGATAACTATTTGAATACAAAAAACAGGGTTATATGGGGACTACCCCAAAAAGAGCACGATTATTAATAATTTTTGGTAGAGAGATTTGTTACCATATACGACTACAAAATACCAAATTGCAGCAAATTCGGTTGAAAAACGCGCTTAAGACCCCAAAATACCGAAAATTGGGGGCACCCTTATATGGGGGCTATCCGAAAAAATTGACATATATTCATAATTTTTTTTTGTTGAGAGATTTGGTACCTATTAAGAACTCAAAATACTAAATTACAGCTAATTCGGCGGAAAAATACGATCAAAAAATTGGGAGGTACCGTTATATGGGGGCTACCAGAAAAAGTGGACCTATATTTATAATTTTTTGTGGATACATTTACTACCCAATAAGAACCCAATGTACCAAATTTCAACGTATTCGCTTGAAAAACGCGCTTAAGAACCCAAAATACCGAAAATTGGGGGCACCCTTATATGGGGGCTACCCGAAAAAAAGTACCTATATTCATAATTTTTTGTGGAGAAATGTGGTACCTATTAAGAACACTCAAAATACTAAATTACAGCCAATTCGATGTAAAAATACGATCAAAACCCCCAAAATACTGAAAGTTAGAAGGTGCCGTTATATGGGGACTACCAGAAAAAGTGGACCGATACTCATAATTTTTTGTGGAGACATTTAGTACCCAATAAGAACCCAACGTACCAAATTTCAGCGAATTCGGTTGAAAACACGGTCAAGAAACCCAAAATACCAAAATTTGGGGGGTACCCTTATATGGGAGCTATGCCTAAACGTGGACCGATATATCCCATCTTCGAACTTGACCTGCCTGCACACAAAATACAACCCTAGGCCAAATTTCAGCACCCTATCTCAATGCCTTCAAAATGCCTTGCAGCACTATTACCAAGTTTGTACTCATATAAGGAAATGACACGAATGTCGGCAGAATTCTTATCGGCAATAAACTCAAAAGAAATAACAAAATGGAGGACCTTCGAAACATAGTTTGCTGAAATGAGTCTCTGGCAATGGACAATACTAATATGAATGAGGTTATGACAAAGACAAAAGTATAACGAAAACAGGGAGACAAACATCCGCATGTAAAGAGAATCCGATATTTCATACGCACCAACCTAATCCTTAAAATTGCACGTCAATGTTGCCTCGAAGGAACATACTAATGTCTTTCTGCAACCTATGATAAATTTAATTTCATTCGGCAAATTTATGGAAAATGATTTACTGCGAAATTGATACACGCAATTCGGTAAGCCGCACTGTTCAAAATTTCATATCAATCAGACACCCGTTCGAAATACATATGGAAGCTATGGCTGCATCTGCACCAATTTCAACAAAACGCAATAACGTCATTCAAGTCTTAAATTTGATACGTTGTGCAAAATTTCATATTAATCGGTCAAACATTAGGAGTTTGGTGCACTATGTGGGAACTATATCGAAATTTTAACCGATTTTTCCAAAACTTAGCACACATCATTATATATCTAATTCATTACGCTGTGCCAAATTTCGTGCAATTAGAGAGATTTATAGGGACTTTGGGGCACCATTTACATTAAATCGGACGAAAATATATATGGGAGCTATATCTAAATCTGAACCGATTTTCACGAAACTTAGCACACATCATTCTAGGCTTAATTCAGTACGCTGTGCCAACTTTCGTGCAAATCAAAAGATACGTAGGGTCTTTGGGGAACCATTTACATAATATCGGACGAAAATATATATGGGAGCTATATCTACCTCTGAACCGTTTTTTACGAAACTTAGCACATGTCATTCTGGACATTATTCAATACGCTGTGCCGAATTTCGTGCAAATCAAAATATACGTAGGGTCTTTGGGGCACCATTTATATAATATCGGACGAAAATATATATGGGAGCTATATCTAACTCTGAACCGTTTTTTACGAAACTTAGCACACTTTATTCTAGACATAATTCAATACGCTGTGCCAAATTTCGTGCAAAGCGAAAAAATATATAGGGTCTTTGGTGCACCATTTACCTTAAATCGGACGAAAATATATATGGGAACTACATCTAAATCTCAACCGATTTTCAGGAAACTTAGCACACATCTTTCTAGGCTTAGTTTAGTACCCTGTGCCAAATTCGTGCAAATCGAAAGATATCAAGGGACTTTGGAAAATATATATGGGAGCTACACCTAAATCTGAACCGATTTTCAGGAAACTTAACACACATAATTCTTGACCTAATTCATTACGCTGTGCCAAATTTTGTGCAAATCGAAAGATATATAGGGACTTTGGTGAACCATTTACAATAAATCGGACGAAAATATATATATAAATCTGAACTGATTTTCACGAAACTTAACAAACATCATTCTAGACTCAATTCATTACGCTATGCAAAATTTCGTGCAAATCAAAAGTTTTATAGGGATTTTCGTGCACCATTTACATAAAATCGGGCGAAAATATATATGGGAGCTATATCTAACTCTGAACCGATTTTCCCGAAACTTAACACACAACATTCTAGACCTAATTCAGTACACTATGCCAAATTTCGTGCAAACCGAAAAATAAGATGGGTCTTTGGGGCACCATTTACATAATATCGGACGAAAATATATATGGAAGCTATATCTAAATCTGAACCGATTTTCAGGAAACTTAGCACACATCTTTCTAGGCTTAATTCAGTACGCTGTGCCAACTTTCGTGCAAATCAAAAGATACGTAGGGTCTTTGGGGCACCATTTATTTAAATAATATCGGACGAAAATATATATGGGAGCTTTATCTAACTCTGAACCGTTTTTTACGAAACTTGGCACACATCATTCTAGACATAATTCAATACGCTCTGCCAAATTTCGTGCAAATCGAAGGATATATAGGATTTTTGGTGCATCATTTACCTTAAATCGGACGAAAATATATATGGGAGCTACATCTAAATCTGAACCGATTTTCAGTAAACTTAGCACACATCTTTCTAGGCTTAGTTCAGTAACCTGTGCCAAATTTCGTCCAAATCGAAAGATATATAGGGACTTTGGTGTACCATATACCTTAAATTGGACGAAAATATATATGGGATGTATATCTCCAATTTCAATAGGGTTCGTCCTTAGGCCTATGCCGAATTCCATCCAATTAGGATCATAAATTTGACCTGTACTTTGTTTCAATTTAACATGTACAGAAAGAGCGGAAATGCATAAATCGGCTTAGAAAGTGATTCTATGCATAGTCTCAAAAAGGAACCATGTGTCTATCTCGTTTCCTTCTGCCTGCTACAAACATATGCCCAAAGACATAATACCCTGTTTTTTTTAATCCTGGATTTTTTGTTAATCCTCGCCTAAACCAAATCCTATAAAAAATTATTTTTTTTTTAAACGCACGTCTCAGAAAAAATATTTTTT
This sequence comes from Musca vetustissima, assembly GCF_032173495.1. Lineage (NCBI taxonomy): Eukaryota > Metazoa > Arthropoda > Insecta > Diptera > Muscidae > Musca > Musca vetustissima. Next base: position 22,677 of record NW_026882286.1, read on the forward strand.
TGAAAAGTCCCCTCTAAAGTCCTTCCTAGAATTTTTTTAATCCAAGCTTATTCCTTTTCTACCAGGGAAACATTATTCAAAAGTCCTTCCAATTAAAAATTAAAACTGCACTATAAAACATATCCTATTCAAAATTATTTTTAAACCAGTGACCGAAGCAGTATAGTCGGACGGGACCGACCATATAATACCCTACACAACGTCCCCGAAAATATAACTTTCTGTGGTTCTATATTATGAGTTTTAGCAATATGTCGCGATATTTCCACCCTCTTGACCGACTAGAGGTCAACAAATATTACTAATATTCAGTACAACCCTTCTAATTACTTGTCCAGATTCCCTTCACCGTGGGTTGTGTTGTAATGTTCGGCTTTCAATTGTGGCCTATACATCGACTCGAAAAAAACACAAAAAATATGTTTTTGGTCCACTCTATCCCAATATTGCTATCTGATCATCACCGAAAATTTTGATGTGATGATATTCCTCACAAAATTTAATTTTTACTCTAACCCCTAGAGCCTTTACAAAAAATGTCAGCTGTAATGTGAGATTCATTAAACAAAATGAAAAGCATCTTAATTTTTGCGTTTTGTTTTTTTATGCCTTTTTAGGGATCATTCATGTAAATTTTTTTATTAATTTCTCTTTCGAGATGAGCTACATGATCGGAGTTGTAATGAAAAGGAAAGCCTTGGAGATACTACATTCACACCACTATGCGACGCTATTCGCCGTTGGTTAAGCGGCTCATCAGGCATATTGGGCAATGTGGCTTACAAATGTCTTTACTTGATAAGTTCCATCTACGAATTAAATTCAACCGTGTCAAGGTTCGGACATTTGGCATCACACCAGAACATTCCTTTTCAGAGCAGATTGTTCTTGTAGTTACGGGCTTTTTTCCATACAGACTACAATATGTTTCTTCAATTGTATGCAACTGCATATTGTGCAACCTTAGGAAGATATTTTGTTTCTGCTAAGCCTATGTTTTGCTTTACCTTGGATATAAGAACTTCATTTATAACGAACTAATTTGCCTTGTCTTTACGAGTTCTCTATAATAATACTCGACTTTATAAGAGACTCTGGAGATGCCCATACTTAAATTAAACTTTTTTCTCTTTTTTGCACTGCCCATATTTAGGTTGAGTTCGAAACATGTTTTACGTTTACATTAAAAATCGAGCATCTAAATAACAATGATTGAACATTAAATTCATTCGAATACATTGCTAAGACTAAACTCTCGATTTAACTTCACATTGACATCCATAGAACTATTACAATCTGATAACATCTACAATAAATCTCTCTTATCACCCCATAAATTCCAAAATATGTTCATCTCTACACAGCCACTATGATGCATAAAGTATTCCCTAACACACAAATGATAATGGAATCAGTAAAGGCAATTTTTTCATTATCGATTTTGGCAAATTTTTAGTTTTGATGTGTGAAAAATTAGAACGGAAATTAAATTCCTTATTTAAACCGCAACAAAAAAAACTTTACTATTAAAAATGTTTTACACAATTGGTTTTATGTGTGCACACACACACATATCCACAAATCACAAAGATATGCACACATATAATGGAACATTTACCATTACAACAACCCATGTAATAATAGCCATCATAGAGAAAAAATAGCAACAACAACAAAAACAATAGTAACCAGTGAGCGGAGCAGTATAGTCGGACGGGGCCGACCATGCGATACCCTACACAACTACCACGAACTCTAACTTTCTGAGGATGTTTATTCCGAGTCTGAGTAATATTTCGTGATATTTGCCCCTTTTGTCCGATTAGAGGTTAACAACACCTCTTCCTTACTTTTTTCGAATATTCAGTACAGTCCTTCTAATTACTTGTCCAGATTACCTTCACGGTGGGTTGTGTTGTGATTTTCGGATTATACTCTACTCGAAAACACACAAAAAATTATGTTTTCGGTCCATTTCATCCCAAAATTTTAATCTGATCATCACCGAAAATTGTAGGCGTTGTTCTTGACCATAACTGGAGCTTCATGAAAAATTTCAAAGCCATCAGCGCGATATTTCTCCCTCTAATGTGGTAATGGGTTACTAAATAATATCTGAATACGTAAGCACCTGTAAATATTTGACTGTAACTCCCACATCTGAGTAGATACATCACTATATTTGGTATCAATTTAAAGGCCAACCACTCCTCTTGGCTATGCTATTAACTCCTGGGGTCTACATCGTCCAGGAGTAAATATATATGCCATAGAATACAAATTTTGTCATTTTTCACACAAAAGTCAGGGTCCATTTGACCCGCTAAATATTGGCCGATCTTTATCAAAACATGCATGCTTATTCTCTGGCCCGATCCCCTTCTCCATGCAAAAATTCGCGGTGTTTGGGCCATAATTGCGGCCTCTGGAGCGACCAGAAAAACCGACAAAAATTTAGTATTTGGTCCATTTCATCCCCTAAATATTAACCGATCTTTTCCAAAAACAATAGGGGTCTTCATTGGCCAGAACCCAACCTACATGCAAAATTTCGTGAAGATTGGTCCATAACTGTGGCCTGTATCGTGTTTACAAATTATAATGGACAGACGGACGGACGGACGGACGGACGGACGGACACACATGTCTAGATCGACTCAGCTAGTCGAGATATGACGATCGGTATACTTAAAGGTGGGTCTAGGACCAATATTTCGCGGCGTTACAAACATTTGGGGCTGCACAAAGCTATAATACCCTGACAACATAGTTGTGTAGGGTATAAAAACTCCAACTACAACTATCGTTATTACAAATCATTGCAAAATGTTTTGCATTTTTATTACATTTTTATGGCCATAAATAACATGTGTTAGTTTTAGCAGCGCAGCAGCAACAACAACAAAAACAGCAAAAACTGTAGCAACATCTCAAATCTGTGCACACAAAAATATGGAGGATTGGCTTAAGGCGGTTGGTATGCGAATTGATATGTGAATATTTATTGATAAATTAAGGGTGATTTAGATTTAATTTGGACTAACATAGGCATATGGATGGCGTAGGGGATGATAGATACCAAACAACGGCTCTGATTGGCTTTAACATGGCAAAGTCCAGGTTTATCTTGGTCCCTCTTTTGATCTCAATTGTGGACACTGACCTCCCCGCGGTGCCACCTGGGGAGATATTTTCATCACCCGATGAATTAGTGAGCTAATATGTGCCGCGAGTTCACCCATAAGAACTATAAAAAAATGGATTGAGGCGTCGGGTTAGTTGCCTACTAAACCTACTATTAAAAAGCAAAGAAAAAGAAAACCAAACTCTCCTAATGTTGACGACCCCGTATAAAGGACCACGATCTGAGAATCTGCAGTTGGAATGTGTGCACGTTGTACAGATCAGACGCAGTGTTCGCTGTGCCTTACAGGAAATACGATGGAAAGGGACTGGCATAAGTAAATCAGATGATTACGCCCTGTATTATAGCTGCCATGAAACGAGACGTGAATTTGCCTGCGGATTTATTGTTAATAGGAGAATAAAAGACCTCTCCAGATTCACTCCAGTATATGAGCTAATTGCTATAATCCGTATAAAAGCGATGTTCAGTCTTATTTGCGACCCATGCTCCGACGGAAGACAGGCCAACGACATATTTTACGAGCGCCTATAAACAGCATATGACCGCCGTCTTGGCCATGACATTAAAATTCTGTTAGATTTTAATGAAAAAAATCGGAAGAAAAAATATTGTTGGCCCCACCGTTGGAAAATTCAGCCTCCACGAAGAAACATCAGATAACGGTATGAGGTTGATTGACTTCGCGGAACAAAAACATGGTAGTTAGCAGAACCAGATTCAAGTATCTCGATATACACAAGCCTACCTGGATTTCTCCTGATCAAGTTGTGATAGACGGAAAGCATTCATCCAGTGTGTCAGGAGTGTCGTAATGGTTCTGATGTGACAAACGCAGTGTATAAGGCAGCCCTGCAGACAGTAGCAACACGTAATGCGATCGAAATTTATCGGGAGAAAAAGGAGGGAGGAGAAAGGTATTTTCTGAAAAAAAAAGAAGTTAGAACACGAAAAACGTGAGCGTGAGCAAATCGAGATGTACACGAGTCAATATGAAGTTCGGAAATTTTACCAACGAGTAAAACACCAATCCAAAGGCTTTGGCGCTGGCACATCCTCCAGTAGAGGTGAAGATGGGAACCTGGTGATAGATACAGACAGCGTGCTGATGATCTGGAAGGAGCATTTTGAGAAGCTTCTGGTATCAAATAGTATCGGTGAAGAAGCTACCCCAGAACCAATAAGAGATGACGGTATAGAGTGTATACAACCTAGCCAATATGAAGACAGAATATCAATCAATCGGTTGAATAATAATAAAGCCATAGGTGTTGATGGATTACCAGCCGAACTATTCAAGACCGGTTGTCAGATGCTGGTCAGGACCATGCACTAGATGATTTGCACAGTTTGGCTAGAGGAATGCATGCCCAATGTGTCCTGCGCACAAAAATGGACACAGATCTGACAACTATAGAGGAATAAGTCTCTTTCCCATCGCATATAAGGACCTATCCAGCGTGCTATGTTAACAACGGAAGCCAATGATCAATGACATTATTGGACCATACCATGCCGGGCAAATCCAACATTGACCAAATTTTCACTCTGCGCCAGATCCTGGAAAAGATCCACGAAACACACATCAACACATTCCACCTATTCGTCGACTATAAAGTCGCATTTGACAGCCCTATCCGTTCAGAGGAGTATAAAGCCATGTCTGAGTTTGGCATTCTTGCAAAATTAATACGGCTATGCAGGATAACTTTAACTGGCATAAGATCAGCAGTTAAAGTCGGAAAGGACCTCTCGGAGCCCTTTAATACCGAACGAGGATTCAGACAAGGTGACAATTTGTCGTGTGACCTTTTTAACATCCTGCTGGAAAAGGTCATACGAGGGGCAAAGGTGAACAGAAGTGGTACTCTGTACACCAAACAACACCAGTCGAACATTGAGAGCGGTAACATCCACCTTTGAACAAATTGAGAAGGAGTCTACCAAAGTGGGTCTGGCAGTAAACGGCGAGTAAACGGCCAAGGTGACCTTCGGACCAGCTGTGGAACTTATAAACTACAGCTTCGAGGTAGCGAACGATTTTATATACCTCGGTACCACGTTAACCCAAACTAATAACATCAACTTTGAAATCCGGAGGAGAATAGTGTTGGCCAACAGATGCTACTATTGTCTGAGTAAGCTACTCAAAATCAATGCCACTACTTGGCAGACCAATCTCACACTCTACAAGACACTGACATTACCCGTGCTGTTGTATGGATCTGAAGCATGGGTATAATTTAAAATCCCAAGATTAAAATTTAACAGGATTTTACTGAATAGTTGTTTGTTAATTAGTTTTAATAATTATTAATACATAATTGAGTTTTTTTGGGGTTATTATTATCCATGATATAAATGGCAAATTGTTTACCAACCATCCTGGTTATAACATCCCCATTTCAACACTGCTGCATTCGATATGTTTATGTATAGTGGAAATTTGTCTCAAAGTTTACATCGCACAGTTTTAAAAAAGTTGGGCGGATTTGAACGCATAATACATATATTTATTATTTTTTAGTTTTTAAAGTTAGAGGAAATAATACGATGTTGTATGTTAACACAATAGATATTTTATTTTATGTGTTAATGGTTATTTTTATTGTTAAATTCAAAATATTTTAAAATAAAATAAATGATCAAAAAAGAACAATTTTGGAATTTTAAATGTAATATAAAAGAATATTTTAATCAAATTTTTTGTAACATTGTGTTCATCTCCACGTATACTTATTATGGTAAGCCAAGTTACCATGACACTCATACGTAGTGGTGTACTACTACAACTTAACATTACAAAAAATATTAATTAATATCATTCCCTCTAATAGCATTTCCTTTCCTCCTTCAAGTAACTAATTAATATTATCATTATTAAAGTTCACACATAATAACTCAATTAGGGCTAACAACACATTCATTTTCAGCTTACCAAAAATGTATTCTTATCAAGAATGTTGTCTGCAAATTACTTAGTTGAAGTTTGCGTGTCTTGGTGATATTAACGGAAACTTGTTTGGACATTCTTGAGTTTCATTTTCATGGATTGGTTTGACACGTATTATAGACATCAATGCTATAACGAAAAGTATCCTTAGAGCCACACAGATTATTAATCGGCGATAAATGTATACACATAGGTATTCGTTTTATTAAAGAAGGGGCACGCAATATAATCATTTACTTTAAGATGGCAAAGAAAACATAATCAGGGTGATATTAGCTTTTTATTGCTTCCTTAAAAAATACTATACTGCAGAATTTTCCGACAAGAATTGATATGTATACCCTTCACCACACTGTGGTACAGGGTATTATGTCTTTGTGCATATGTTTGTAGCAGCAAAAGGAAACGAAATAGACCCATGGTTCCTTTTGTGAATATGCATAGAATCACTTCCTGAGTCGATTTATGCATGTCCGTCTGTTGATGTTCAATTGTAAACAAAGTACAGGTCGCATTTATTATCCGAATTGGATGAAATTCGGTGTAGGTCACTTATTTGGCCCAAGGACGAACCCTATTGAATTTGAGAAAAATCGCTTCAGATTTAGATATAGCTCCCATATATATTTTCGTATGATTTAATTTAATTGGTACACCTAACTCCCTATATATTCTACGATTTGCACGAAATTTTGCATGGCATACTGAATTAAGTCTAAAATGATGTGTGTTACGTTTCGAGTAAATCGGTTCAGATTTAGATATATAAATTTTCGTCCGATTATAGTTAAATGGCGCACCAAACACCTAATGTTTGTCCGATTGACACGAAATTTTGTACAACGTATCAAATTGAGACATATCTTCCATATATATTTCGAACAGGTGTTTGATTGATACTAAAGAGCGGCATACTGAATAGCGTGTATCAAGTTTACTATAAATCGATTTCCATAAATTTGTCACGTTGTAAGCAAAATACTCTAAATCTGCAGGAACGAAATTAAAATGTAGCATAGGTTGCAGAAAGGCATGTGGAACATTTACATGAAATTGTTAGGATGCATATGAACAATATATCCAAAGTGGTGAAGGGTATCATATAGACGGTCCAGTCCGACTTTACTACTTTTCTTATTGGTCGTCATTCGTTCTCGTTTTTATTATCCGATATTTTGTTATCTATAGAAATCAAGTCTTTTGGTAAAAGTTATTGAGGTAAGGAAGAAAACCCATGCATTTAGCCAAGGACAACGGTGAATATTGCTGATGCATTTAAAAACGTTGAAAACATTCTGCCTGCCCTTGTCTTGCAGTTCTTTGGAATTGATCAATAATTCCACTCATTACTTCGTATTTATGGCGCAGTTTTATAAATCGGGTCCTTGAAATACATTTCAATGCGGATTTACAACGAAAATTCATCTGAGGCTCCGAAAACTCAAGAGTTATTGTGGAGAGGCAGTCAACAAGTGACTGTTTTGTGCGATTTATTGTTCGTTCGCCGGGGTCACGGTATCTTATTTTTACGAAAATTGCAAAATGCATTTAACACATTACAATGGCGAACATGTAAAAAAGCTAAATAATTTTGGTGCCTTTTTCCTTGCACGAACCTGAACAGTTTTTTTCACCCTCTAAAAAAACGGATTCAGTGGTATGATATTAATTTGTCTATCTTTCACTATTGGTTGAAGTTCATATTAAATTTGTCACTACGTTTGCAACCCATAGATCGGAACACATTTTAATATCCTTGTATCAGAACCCCCATTTTCTATAGGGGCGATACAAATCTATTTAAATATCTGTTAAATTTTAAGTTATAAAAAAGGGAAGCTTTTAAAAATGGATTTCTGAAAAATATTTGCATCGCCGGCCAAAATCCGGTATGCAAAGTACAGTAAAATACCGAAAATGAGGAGGTACAGTTATAACGGGCCCTTGTATATCAAAACCTGTTCCTATCGATGAGTTTCAAACGGAGTGACAAATTCATTATGACCTGCATCCAATTCTGAACATTTACCATTTAATGGAAAAACTCTGTAAAAAGGTATTCACAAAATACATATATTCAAATTTCTATTTAAAAACAAACATTTATTTGAAATTTGTTACTAATTTCCAAAACAACAATTATAACAATATTCTCCCATCAAAACATCGCCTTATCATGCATACATTGACAATTAGCCCTTGGCTTAATGGGACGTCTTGGATCGGTGGGCATTTTCAGTAAAACCTTTTGCAATGACCAAATAATATCACTTGAAATTGCACTAATACAAAGACGTAAATTCGATTCAAAATCGAGGGGATTTATGGCATATCTTAGAATTGATTTTGTTGATTGTTTAATCAAAAATTTACGATCAATATCTGTATCGAAAATAACCATGAATATAATTATTGATAACATAACTAATTGTTGACAGTTACTTACCCAATAGCTCCTGTCGAACATTCATAATTTTGTGCTCAAAATGACATTGAATAGCAGCAAATACACGACGACCGATGCCGACTAATAAATCACGTTTGAATTTTGTGAAATAATGTTCAATAAATACCAATTCATTGCGACACAGGTGACTGGCATGTGTCTTCTCCAGCAGACTGGTTGTTGAATCTACCACAATGGAGGCCAAGGAACCCTGCAAAAAAGTAATGGCATATAAATAAATAATTAATTATTTCTTTTAATAATTGCTCATTATCATTTAAGTTGAATATCGATAAGAAATGGAGAAACATAGAATGAGTAAATAGTATAGATTTCTTCTAAAAATCGGATGTTTGAGGTTAAAATTTGCTATCCGCAAATATTGGCATTCAATTTAATCCAAAATAGTAATAGCACGAATCAGAGCAAAGCAATAAAGTCGATAAAATTTGACTTTTTTGTAACAAAATACTAAATAACAGATATCAAGTTCGAGATTGGAGCTAGCATACCGAAAACGACCGATATTCTAATGCTGGGCTATGTCATTTTCATTTCCTTCGAATGTTTTATATTCCCATCAAGAAATAATGAACCCTTAGATATTTCGGCAAAGATGTTTTTTATTCTTCATGTATCCGAAATGCAAAATTACAGTTCAAATACCGAAAATTGTGGAATGGTCTTCAAAAATCCGAATTATTTTGGAATTTCTGAAAAATCTTCCGAGAACATTTAGAACAGATATCTTCGGTTATAAATATCAGAAAAGACGATAATAATTTTAAACTTTAACCAGTAAGGAAAGTAGTAAAGTCGGACGGGGCCGACTATATGATACCCTTCACCACTTTGTGTATATTCAACAGATGAATCCTAACAGACGTCGCATTTTTAAAGGATCAGTAAAATGAATTTGGAACCATAAACACGTCTTTCTGCAACCGATACTAAATTGTTCATTTGGTCAGATATAGAACCTATATCTAAATCTGAACCGATTTCAGGAAACTTAACACACATCTAGACCTAATTCATTACGCTGAGCCAAATTTAGTACAAATCGAGAGATATATAGGGACTTTTGTGCACACTTTACCTTAAATCGGACGAAAATATATATGAGATATATATCCAAATCTGAACCAAATTTCAGGAAACTTAACACACATCATTCTAGACCTAATTTGTTACGCTGTGCCAAATTTCGTGCTTAAATCGCATATGCATATTCTGAAAAGTAACCATGTGTCTATGTCGTTTCCTTTTGCCTGTTACAAACATATGCACAAAGACATAATACCCTGTACCACAGTGTGGTGAAGGGTATAAAAAGAATTTGGTTCAAGAAACTCAAAATACTGAAAATTGAGGGGTACCCTTATATGGGGGCTACCAGAAAAAATTGACCAATATTTATAATTTATAGTGGAGAGATTTGCTACCTAATAAAAACTCGACGTACTAAATTACAGTCAATTCGGTCGAAAAATACGATCAGAACCCCCAAAATACCAAAAATTTGGGGGTACCGTTATATGGGGACTACCAGAAAAACTGGATCTATATTTATAATTTTTAGTGGAGTAATTTGGTACCCAATAAGAACCCAATGTACAAAATTTCAGAGAATTCGGTTATAAAACGAGCCCAAGAATCCGAAAATACCGAAAATTGGGGGTACCCTTATATGGGGGCTCTCCGAAAAAATGGACCTTTATTTATAATTTTTGGTATGGAGATTTCCTACCCAATAATAACTCAAAATACCACATTTCAGCGAATTCGGTCGAAAAATGAGATCAAAACCCCCAAAATAAGGAAAATTGGGGGTACTCTTATATGGGGGATATCCGAAAAATAGACCTTTATTTAAAATTGTTGGTAGGGAGGTTTGCTACCCAATAAGAACCCAAAGTACCAAATTTCAGCAAATTCAGTTAAAAACGCTCAGAACCCCCAAAATACCAAAAATTTGGGGGTACCGTTATATGGGGACTACCAGAAAAACTGGATCTATATTTATAATTTTTAGTGGAGTAATTTGGTACCCAATAAGAACCCAATGTACAAAATTTCAGAGAATTCGGTTATAAAACGAGCCCAAGAATCCGAAAATACCGAAAATTGGGGGTACCCTTATATGGGGGCTCTCCGAAAAAATGGACCTTTATTTATAATTTTTGGTATGGAGATTTCCTACCCAATAATAACTCAAAGTACCAAATTTCAGCGAATTCGGTCGAAAAATGAGATCAAAACCCCCAAAATACCGAAAATTGGGGGTACTCTTATATGGGGGATATCCGAAAAATAGACCTTTATTTAAAATTGTTGGTAGGGAGGTTTGCTACCCAATAAGAACCCAAAGTACCAAATTTCAGCAAATTCAGTTAAAAACGCGCTCAAGAACCTCAAAATACCGAAAATTTGGGGGTACCCTTATGTGGGAGCTATGCCTAAACGTCGACCGATTTTTTTTCCAATTTCAATAGGGTTCGTCCTTGGGCCAATTAAGTAACCTTTGCCAAATTTCATCCAAATCGGATCATAAATGCGACCTGTACTTTGTTCACAAAAATACATGGACGGACAGACGGACGGACAGACGGACGGACAGACAGACGGACATGCGTAAATCGACTCAGAAAGTGATTCTATGCATATTCTCAAAAGGAACCATGGGTCTATCTCTATTACATAGTCCTTGGGCCAATTAAGTAACCTTTGCCAAATTTCATCCAAATCGGATCATAAATGCTACCTGTACTTTGTTCACAAAAATACATGGACGGACAGACGGACAGACGGACGGACATGCGTAAATCGACTCAGAAAGTGATTCTATGCATATTCTCAAAAGGAACCATGGGTCTATCTCTATTATTTTTGCCTGTTACAAACATATGCACAAATACATAAAACCCTGTACCACAGTGTGGTGAAGGGTATAAAAAGAGTAATTATTCTCCCTTCCTTCAGAAATGTTCACAAGTTATAGCGAAATTCCCAATATATTTCTTAAGCATTCTAATTCAATCGTCAACGACGCTTGCGCCAGGGCAAAAGTCGTCCAGAAATCAGATGCCGTGAGTGATCTGATAATATGACATACCTTGAGTTTGAACCATTTTTGGGCAATTCTTACATCTTTGGGTATATTCAACTGATGTATCCTGACCTTTTCGAAGGAACATTTAACGGAAATCAATTAATACACTTGACATTCAGCCAAATATGCTAAATTTCATTACAATCGGGATGTATGCGTACAATGGGGTAAATTTATGTAAATAGATTTAAAGCAAACCTGACACACGCTATTCGGTATGCTGCACTGTTCAAAATTGAATCTCAATCAGATACCCTTTGATTATTTGGTGCACAATTAACATGAAATGTTAATGCTATGTCTGCATCTGCACCAATTTAAACAAAACGCTATAACGTCATTCTTGTCTCAATTTAATACGTTGTGCAAAAGTTCGTGTCGAATGGACAAACATAATGAGTTTGGCGCACCATATACCTAAAAGCAGAGGAAAATGTATATTGGAGCTATATCTAAATCTGAACCGATTCCAGAAACTTCCAAAAATGAATTTATATTAACTTCCGTACGTTTTGCAACATGTTGTGTCAATAAGCGTAGCTTTGAGTCTCAATTGCACAATTTACATAAAATAGGGCGGTATTAGGTATACCGAACCGATTTTTACTAAACTTAGCAAACATAATTCTAGACTCAATTCAATCAATCATTCTAGACCCATCGCAATGTCAAATTTTGTGCAAATCGAAAGATACATAGCAACTTTAATGAACCATTCACATAAAATGTGACGAAAATATATATGTGCGCTATACCTAAATCTGAACCGATTTGCACGAAACTGAGCACACATCATTAGAGACTCAATTCTGTACGCTATGACAAATTCCAAGCAAATTGAAAGAAATATCCGGGCTTTGGTGTACCATTTAGAAAAAATCGGAAAATATTTATCTTAGCTATATCTAAATCTGAACCGATTTACACCAATTTTTAAATCGTTCGTCCTTTGACCAAATAAAAGAGATGTGCCAAATTTCATCCAATTCGGATCAGAAATGCAACTTGTACTTTATTTAGAATTTAACATCAACAGATGGACAGATATGCATAAAACGACTCTGAAAGTGCTTCTATGCATATTCTCAAAACGAACCATGGGTCTATCTCGTTTCCTTTTACCTGTTACACACATATGAACAAAGACATTATACCCTGTACCACAGTGTGGTGAATGGTATAAAAAACATAATACTAAAAATGTTGAAAGATGAAACCTATCGGTCACCTCGTTTTATTACCTTCCCCACAAAGGGCAAACATTTTGAAGTGACCAATCGGTACACACCCATTTAAAAAAAAATGTTATTCAAATATTAGGTTGGGGAAAAATAATGGATTTATATTTTTATATAAACTTTTGGACTTTATTTAGCATGCTTCGGAATGTCCGATTTGGGCCAAATATGCACCATTTTGTTGTATGATTTGTTGTCACTTTAAAGGTAACTCCATAATGCCTTTCTCTCCTCTCTATTTGCAAAAAACTCTAGTAGTCGATTTTCACAATCCTCCCTAGATACCAATTTTAATAATTAAAGAAATTTAGCAATACAAGTAAAAATGATAATGGCTTGGTGCCAAGACCAGAATTTTCTGGCGAGTCACTGTAGATGTGTGTGGCGTAGTGTTGTCCTGGTGGAAAACGACACCTACCTCTCCTGTCCAATTCTGGCCGTTTTTGGTCAATTGTAAATGTTTTGAAACAGTTTTATGGTCGATTTTTAGCTACTAGGCGCTGTTATGACTGCTAACATGCCGGTCAACTGCGATCATTTCTCCAATTTTTTGACATTTTCGGTCTACCTGTGTGAGGTGCATCTTTAAGACCTAAAATTCCTGAACGGAATCTACGAAACCACAATTGCACATAATTGGCTGTTACATAATCGGAACCATAAACATTGTTCAAAATCTTAGCCGTTTGGCTTGCATTTTCGACTTGGTCAAATAAAAGCAGTAAAATGTGCCGAATTTTCTTTCTGTTCACTAAATTACAACTGAAATCACAAAAAAAAAAAAACACAGGAAAATATTTTTTTTGTGCGAAATGTCACCCTTCCAACCAGCATAAATCAGAAATTGTTTGATCGATACTTTACGAGAAATCTATCAGTACAGTCATCTGCCGAAAAATAATGGATTTCTTTTTGGCCAACCTAATATTAAGCTATTTGTGGGGAGACGGGGAGACACCACAATGAGTGGGGTGGAATGAGTGGCACCAAACAGACGGACATTTGAAAATCAATTTCATACTTTATGAAAAGGATTTGTTCCAATGGATCTTAGGCTCTAAAACTAATAACCTTGTCAATCAAAGTGCATATAACCTCATTCGCCATTAGACTTTGGGTATACGACTAATACTACTTTGGGTATATGACTAATACTCACAGCTGGTGTTGGTCTACGATCACCAACCTCCTTCACTTCAATTAGAGGATGTATTTCATAACTGGAGATACCAATCGTACTGGAAGTATTATTAAAAGAAACGCGGCCACCAGATGTCCGCTTAAGAAATGGTCTAGACATGGACTCCGAACCCAATACACTAGCCTTTGGACACTGACCTTCATTAATGGCCTTGCGTATGGCAGAAATAATTTGGGTTGATCTCTAAAGGAAAATGATTTATATTACATTTCCGAAAAAAAGAAAATCCAAAGCTTACAAATATAACAAATTTCTTGACCTCCTCGAAAAATGCCTCAATACGACAGCAAAGACTTTCGGATGCCTCTTTGTCACTCGACAAATCCTTATTCAACTTCTTTAGAATATGTTGCATAATAAATTGGGCGGCTTTATAAATCGGATCATTAGCCTCAAATGGTACCTGCAGGTTGGCCTCTATGTCCAAAGCGGCATTTAGAGCTTTGCAAACATCTTTGTCAATTAGTTTATCAAAGCTTGATTGAAATTCAGCGCAGTACGAGGGATTTGTGTTGAGTTTTGGACATGGTGTTTTATTGTTGGAATTCTGTTTTTGGTCAATTGTCTTTTTCAATTTCCTGCGATTATGCATAGAACGATTTTTGATTTCCTTTTGTATCAGCATCCACTTTTCCTTATATTTCTTTTTATGCTCCTCAATGTAGGCTTTCTTCTGCTCTTCAATTTCCGTTAGAATTGCACGAATTTTCTCTTGATTGCGTACACGTTCTGCCAACCGTTGTTTCCATGAGTCCATTTCCTTTTCACCACTCTTTTGGGTTCGCGCCGCCTTCAAACGTTTCAAATTCTTATAGAAACGATCACTTTTAAATTGTATCAGTTTTTTGAATTTAATTAATTTTTTACGTTGAATATCATTGCATTGATCCCAATGCCGTTTCATACTGAGGTGGCGTAGTAGTTTTTGATGTTCCATGGTGGTGTATGCCATTGTTTTTGTTGCTTTAATATAATTAATTTTCGAAACTTTGGATGCCCATAATTTTTTGAAACGCGTTTTTACGTTGTAAAACTTCGTTGTAGCTGTGTTGACGTGCTGCCAAGTTGCCATGATCACAACTGGTTATGTATTCGGCATTGTTGATAAGAACCCGATCACGATGTTCTAAATCCTAGAAAAGTGAAAAATAGGGTATTTCACTGCATCTGAATTATAAGAAGTGGACGTTTACAGACACCTCGATTGAAAAAGCGGACCATATATCAGTTATAAAGGGGGCGAGATTCATGTATAGAAATCATGTCAAATTATTATTAAATATTGAAAATTATATACGAAGGGTCTTTGATATTATGTTCATTATTGACGTCAACATTCGGTTGCAGAACGGACAACCACCTTAAAAGTTCTTAAATATATAAATGCGCTTTATCAAAATTTTGACCTATATTTTGATTTGTAAATGAGGATGCTTATTATCCTCTGAGAACTCGAAATGTGAAAGAAACGCCAATTCGATTGGAATATGTCGATAGGACCTTTCAAATGCCTAATACAAGGTAGGAGCTATATATGAGGCTGTGTCCAAATAAGGCATATATTGACCACTTTTTACCATATAACTGCCAATTCGGTTGAAATGTGAGTAGGAACATTACAATATCTAGAATCGGGCGGGGCCTTCATAAGGGGGTTATTTTAAAAAAGGCATATAATGACTACATAAAACCAAACTGCTGGCAATTCGATTGAAAAAATGTGACACAGACCCTTATATATGCCTCCTACATATCCACATAAACAATTGAAGAGCTATTTTATACTCTGAAAACCCGAAATATCGTATTAAGGCCAGTACGGCTAGAAAAAGCGGATAAGATCCACATATGTAAAGCCAAACGCGAAATATATTGGTAATTGAGATTTGAGTTTGAGAGATTTGGTTAATAAACACTGAGAAACTAAAACTTCAAATTATTACTTCAAATGAGGCAGTACCCTCTGAGAATACGGACTATCAATCTCTTGAAAATACAATTCCCATTCTTACCATACGATTCATTTCCTGCAGAATATAATACACCTTGGCCTTATGCAGTTTCTGACGATATTTATTGAAATCCTTCAGATTGCAAATAACATCGTTGTTCTCCGTAATTTCTCCATTTTCTCGTAGACGTTTCAAATTTCGTTCATTGGCATAGAATGCCCGCAAATTGGAATCTTGTAGAGGATTATATTCAGGCAGACTTTCGGTGGTTGAGATATCAAATTCTTGCCTGATAAAATATGTTTTAATATCAATTTTATTTGCAATATTTTACTTTATCTCACCTCTCTTTCTTTTTTATAACTTGACCAATTTTATTAATGGAAAATATAACCTGATTACCCGGGCATTTTACCATTGGCAGTTTACAATTCAAGGGAATCTGCTCCCATCCGGGTAAACTGTTGAGCGGAAGCCCGGATTTTAATTTCAATTTTGATATATCAACTGCGGTTTCTTTTGGTCTTCGTGGTAATGATAAAATTTCGATCATTTTCAAAAGAAAAAAGAAAAATTCTTCAATCAAAATTCGTTCGAAAATCAAATAAAAATTAAAGGGAAAATATTTGACAATAATGGTTTCAAACAAACAAATTATCGAACCGAACAGTTGAAAATACTTGTAGAACAATCATCACAACAGTTAAAAAAGTACCATACACTCACGAAATCGATGAGACACTCAACAGTACATAAAACAAAAACTAGG
>NW_026882287.1:0-40082 GCF_032173495.1 Musca vetustissima
AATAGACTCACAAGAAGAAGTCAACATAATCCAAGATTTGTATGACAAAAAAAAAAAGTGATGGCAAGGCGGCCGGGAGGGTGGGAGATAGGCATATTACGCTTTATTGAACATTAAATATTTTGGAAGCTCTTAAAGAGTCAAATAACACACATGCGTCTTTGTGTTAATGTCTTTTTATTATTAAATAAATAAATGTGAATTTAAAATCATTAAAAATAAAACGGTATTGAATTCGGTCAGCCGAATTGTTTTTAATGATTTTATTATTATTGAACGAAAACCTTGATAGTGTTGTTGAGGAAGTCAAAACCGATCGTATTACAAAACCTTTTCGTTGGACAATCTTATTGTCGACCTCTACTTTGTGAATTTAATAGACTCAGTTAAAAATCTCTATATTGAGATATAGATGACACTTCTTAAATTACATAAATATAAGTCTTTATTAGCCCTAACTTTCAATAGAATCGCTGTTTGAATGGAAACAGACATTTAAAATACCTGTAATCGTTCGTGACCTTCATAAAAGTCGGGCTATGCCATGATAAATTTTTGGTAATAAGATTTTACACCCAATTCATTCCATTCGAATAAAAAGCCGAACAAGCCGACATTTCTAAATCGACTACAAATTGTCTGAAGTGGACTTGGTCCAAAACCGTAAGGATTGAAGCCGATATTTCGAGATAGTGAATTTTTGTTCTATCGCATTAGACTTAGGCCTAAAACCACTAAAATATATGGAACACCCTTCATTAATATATCAAAGATTTTTAGGTGGCCTTTTCTTTATATGGAATACCAGATCTATGTCTAGAATACCTCTTCTATAATACAGATCACCTCTTCTGTTTTTCGGCATAGAAATCTAACAAACAAACAAAAAACCATCTTAAAAATTTACATCTGCTCGCTTGGTGGGTGAGAGAATTGTTCATCTGTTCAAAATATCAACCGTCTGGCTGGCAACCAGATTATCCGCCGTTTGGTCAGCGAGTCACAGATCTTTCGCCGTTCGCCTGTTAATGAACGAATTTAATGCTCTTGCCACCCGACAATCATCGTTTGGGGTCAATGGGGCAACAGAGCAAATGATTGACATTCGTTTTGTACTAAGTAGTATGTATAGTCGAATCGGACGTCCCCTTCTCTTTTGGGTTTTCGTTCATCACCACCACCACCAGCCATCAATCAACAATTCAAGAGATTGTCTGCAGATGCAGCCGAAATGAAAAAATAAAAAAAAAACACTTGAAGATATCACTCAATTTGAAATGAAATAAGGAATTTAAATCTGTGCGCTTTGTGTCTCTGTGTTTTTTTATTTAATTTTTTTTTTTTTTTTGTTCTCAGCAATTGTAGAGAATTGATCAAAAGGCATCACCTGCATTACATTCTAATTTTGATGGACTTGGCCACGGGGGTCTTACAAAATTCTTCTTTCAATTATACAAAAAATCACCAAATTGCAGTCGATGATCGGTATCTGTAACGCCCCCTTCGAATTGATGAGAATGAATGTTTAGTTAATTTGAATATGCACATGATTATGCATGCATTCAGATAATGATCGGGGTATCTTCTAACAACTGATATACATAAGTAGGTCTTATATAGATATAGTAGCTCAACTAAAGCAATCTAAGTCTTCAATATAAGGAATAGGTCGTCTATATATAGAGGAGTTATTTTTTCCAATAAGGAAAATAGAAAAGTCGGACGGGCCGCCTTTATGATACCCTTAACCAATCGAAGATTGAAATGTGTAGCATTTTCAGAACTTAATTCAAAATTCGTGCAAATTGAAAGATATTATAACGAGTGGTTTTAACTAAGGCTGAAGTAAGCTCAGTCGCTGCCAGGGTCAACCTAAGGACCCTCAAAACTTTAGTAAAAACACGAGTGATTACAATTTCCATATTTATTATAATACTCTGATGTTTACAATATGAATAATAGTTTGGATGTGAGATAAGCTTTTATTTTGGGAACTAATCGGCAATGGTAGCTGGGTATGGAGGTCGGATCGTTAATAGCCGGCTGGTTACAGTCGGCTCGGCGGTGGTTAAGTGATGTCGGCTCGTAACTAATCAGCTGGTTGGTATACGGGTTTGGTTGTGGTCGGCTCGAGGGTGTACGGCTGGTTACAGTCGAAGATACTCGGCTAGCTGCTGTCGGTACGTTGGAGATCGGCTGGCTACAGTCGGCCCGAAGATACTCGGCTAGCTGATGTCGGCTCGTTGAAGATCGGCTGGCTACAGTCGGCTTGTTGAAGATCGGCTAGCTGATGTCGGTTCGTTGAAGATCGGTTGGTTACAGTCGGCTCGAAGATACTCGGCTAGCTGATGTCGGCTTGTTGAAGATCGGCAGGATACAGTCGGCTCGAAGATACTCGGCTAGCTGATTTCGGCTCGTTGAAGATCGGCTGGCTACACTCGGCTCGAAGATACTCGGCTAGCTAATGTCGGCTCGTTGAAGATCGGCTGGCTACCGTCGGCTCGTTGGTGATCGGCAGGATACAGTCGGCTCGAAGATACTCGGCTAGCTGATGTCGGCTTGTAGAAGATCGGCTGGCTACCATCGGCTCGTTGGTGATCGGCAGGATACAGTCGGCTCGAAGATACTCGGCTAGCTGATGTCGGCTTGTAGAAGATCGGCTGGCTACCGTCGGCTCGTTGGTGATCGGCAGGATACAGTCGGCTAGCTGATGTCGGCTTGTAGAAGATCGGCTGGCTACCATCGGTTCGTGGTGATCGGCAGGATACAGTCGGCTCGTTGATGGTCGGCTGGTTCGTGGTTTTCAGGGTTCGGGTTTTGTCAGGGTTCGGTTAGTAATTAGTGGTTATTAGTGTGGAGCTAGCACTGAGCTGGGGAGCTGGCTTGAGCGAGGAGCTTGCAAAGAGCGAGGATCTGGCTATGAGTGAGGAGCTGGCTAAGAGCGAGGAGCTGGAAAAGAAGGGGGAGCTGGCTATGAGCGAGGAGCTGGCAAAGAGCGGGGAGCTGGCTATGAGCGAAGACGAACCGTCGTTAACATTCACCAGTATACGAGACACATCTTCGTCATTCGTAGTTCGTTAACGTCCGAGGTCGACCACTTCGACATGGAACAGTGGAACATATATCCGTATGGTACTAGGAAGTTAATGAGAGTTATTGTGTACTTCAAGGAAATAGCCTGTCGATTAATGCAACGAAGTTGAAGAACACAGGTAATGATACTGACTTAGGTTTAGAGTGAGACGTTATTCACTACTAAATACTGAGGTGGGTTGACATTAACTTGGGTCGTACATAATGTATGACACGGTCACATTACAATATATAGGGACTTTCGTACACCATTTACACTAATTCGGACGAATATATATATATATATATACGCACCGATTTTCCCGAAACTTAACACACATCATTCTAGACTTATGTCAGTACGCTGTGCCGAATTTCGTGCAAATCGAAAGATATATAGGGACTTGGGTACACCATTTACCTTAAATCGGACAAAAGTATATATGGAAGCTATATCTAAATTTGAACCATTTTTTCCAATTTCAGTAGGGTTCGTCCTTGGGCCAAATAAGTGATCTATGCCAAATTTCATCCAATTTGGATCATAAATGCGACCTGTACTTTGTTTACAATTTAATATGGACAGACAGACGGACGTGCATGAATCGACTTAGAAGGTGATTCTATGCATATTCTCAAAAGGAGCCACATGTCTATCTTGTTTCTTTTGCCTATGCACAAAGACATAATACCCTGTACCACAGTGTGATGAAGGGTATAAACAAATTCAGAACAACAAATTGTTAGCCCTTCAATAAACCACTTCCATGAGAGAATATAAAAACCACGCCTATTGGTCTTAAGAAATTTCTTTATAAAAGCCACGCCTATTGGTCTTAAGAAATTTCTTTATAAAAGCCACGCCTATTGGTCTTAAGAAATTTCTTTATAAAATCCACGCCTATTGGTCTTAAGAAATTTCTTTATAAAATCCACGCCTATTGGTCTTAAGAAATTTTTTTATAAAAGCCACGCCTATTGGTCTTATGAAATTTCTTTATAAAATCCACACCTATTGGTATTAAATTTTTTTTTTTATAAAATCCACGCCTATTGGTCTTAAGAAATTTCTTTATAAAATCCACGCCTATTGGACTTAAGAAATTTCTTTATAAAATTCTTCAATATACCGGAAATAGGATGATACATATACATGGGTGCTCAAATAATGGGCCAATATAAATATATTTCTACATAGATGCATCTCAGTCTCAGTCTAAGAGGGAGCTATACAAAATGATATATCTCATTTTCAGTATCCAAACATCTTAGGAGCAATGTATATACAGAATTTCAAAGCTCGATTGTAAATATTGCGGTCTCTATCGCGATTTCCACCAATATAATTCTTAAATGCTTTCTAGGCCCCTACTTTCCGATTCAGATCTCTTCACACTCTCATATACACACACATCATATAACCAAAATCCCAATATGATGTCAATAAACCTGCAAAGTGATATGTCATGTCGTTGCTATTTACTTCGACAGCCAGTGAGTGCAGTTTATTTCGTTCATTCACCAAAAAGATTCGAAATAAAAAGAAAAACAACAACGCAAAACGTCGATTGGACCTTTATCAATCTACGTGAATTGTAAATTTGATTAAACAAAAGAATTTTACAACAAATGCACAACAGCAGCAGCAACAACAATAAATAACAAGTGAAAAAGCGTTAAGTTCGGCCGGGCCGAACTTTGGATACCCTCCACCATAGTTATACTGACAGATACATGCAATGAAAATATAGGGAACATACCAAAAAGTGAGCACATTCCGATAATACCGATTTATGTAAACCATTATGTACATTAAATACAAACTTCGGCAATTTTTAATGGGGATTTTTCCTAAAATCTGTATGATCCAAAAAGTGGACTGATATTTATAGCGCATTGTAGAGTATGAAATCTTCAAACTACTGTAATTTAGATTACAAAGTTATATGAGGCTATGCCTATAGAGGGACCAATATTGACTACATAGTGTAGGAAATAGTGAATATTTGGGGATATCATCATATGAGGGCTATGCCTAATTAATGACCGGTATATGCCAATTTTGAACCAAATATTTTAATTGTTTATCTCAATTCTTACCTTCAGGAGGTATCACGATATTGAGGATATGCCTAAATGTCTGCCGATATATTTCATTATCATCATGTTTGAGTTTTTTTATCACAATATCTATAGAAGGCGGAATGCTTACAACAGATGGCTAAATAGTCTTTGTAGGGTAAAAATTGACTATTCCCCGTAACGACTAACCAACCGCAACACACGGAACAAATCAGTAAACTATTTTAATATAAAAAAGGGGGTTATATGGGGACTACCCCTAAAAAGCGGTAAATATTAATAATTTTTGGTGGGGAGATTTGTTACCATATACGACTACAAATTACCAAATTTCAGCGAATTCGGTTGGAAAACCCGCTCAAGAACCTCAAAATATCGAAAATTGGGGGTACCCTTATATGGGGGCTACCCGAAAAAATTGACCTATATTTATAATTTTCTGTGAAGAGATTTGCGACCCAATAAGAACTCAAATTACTAAATTACAGTCAATTAGGTGAAAAAATCCGGTCAAAACCCCCCAAAAACTGGAAATTGGGAGGTACCCTTATATGGGGGCTACCAGAAAAAGTGGACCTATATTTATCATTTTTAGAGGGGAAATTTGGTACCCAATAAGAACCCCATGTACCAAATTTCAGCGAATTCGGTTGGAAACCGCGCTCAAGATCCCCAAAATACCGAATATTGGGGGGTACCCTTATATGGGGGCTACCAGAAAAAATTGACCTATATTTATAATTTTTAGTACAAAGATTTGCTACCCAATAAGAACTCAAAGTACCGAATTTCAGCCAATTCGGTGAAAAAATACGGTCAGAACCCCCCAAAAACTGGATATGGGGAGGTACCCTTATATGGGGGCTACCAGAAAAATTGGACCTATATATATATTTTTTAGTAGGGACATTTGGTACCCAATAAGAACCCAATGTACCAAATTTCAGCGAATTCGGTTGAACAACGCGCTCAAGAACCTCAAAATACCGAAAATTAGGAGGTACCGTTATATGGGGGCTACCAGAAAAAGTGGACCTACACTAATAATTTTTTGTGGAGGCATTTAGTACCCAATAAGAACCCAATGTACCAAATTTCAGCGAATTCGGTTGAAAAACACGCTTAAGAACTTCAAAATACCGAAAAATGGGAGGTACCCTTATATGGGAGCTATGCCTAAACGTGGACCGATATAGCCCATCATCGAACTTGACCTGCCTGCAGACAAAAGACGACTCTATGCAAAATTTTGGGGCTCTATCTCAATTCGTTTAGACGCTAGAGTGATTACAACAGACAGACGGACAGACAGACAGACAGACGGACAGACGGACATGCTTAGATCGTCATAGAATTTTACGCTGATCAAGAATATATATACTTTATAGGGTCGGAAATGATTATTTCGATGCGTTACAAACGGAAAAACAAAACTAATATACCCTCCATACTATGGTGGAGGGTATAAAAAGGGGGTTATATGGGGACTACCCCTAAAAAGCGGTAAATATTAATAATTTTTGGTGGGGAGATTTGTTACCATATACGACTACAAATTACCAAATTTCAGCGAATTCGGTTGGAAAACCCGCTCAAGAACCTCAAAATATCGAAAATTGGGGGTACCCTTATATGGGGGCTACCCGAAAAAATTGACCTATATTTATAATTTTCTGTGAAGAGATTTGCGACCCAATAAGAACTCAAATTACTAAATTACAGTCAATTAGGTGAAAAAATCCGGTCAAAACCCCCCAAAAACTGGAAATTGGGAGGTACCCTTATATGGGGGCTACCAGAAAAAGTGGACCTATATTTATCATTTTTAGAGGGGAAATTTGGTACCCAATAAGAACCCCATGTACCAAATTTCAGCGAATTCGGTTGGAAACCGCGCTCAAGATCCCCAAAATACCGAATATTGGGGGGTACCCTTATATGGGGGCTACCAGAAAAAATTGACCTATATTTATAATTTTTAGTACAAAGATTTGCTACCCAATAAGAACTCAAAGTACCGAATTTCAGCCAATTCGGTGAAAAAATACGGTCAGAACCCCCCAAAAACTGGATATGGGGAGGTACCCTTATATGGGGGCTACCAGAAAAATTGGACCTATATATATATTTTTTAGTAGGGACATTTGGTACCCAATAAGAACCCAATGTACCAAATTTCAGCGAATTCGGTTGAACAACGCGCTCAAGAACCTCAAAATACCGAAAATTAGGAGGTACCGTTATATGGGGGCTACCAGAAAAAGTGGACCTACACTAATAATTTTTTGTGGAGGCATTTAGTACCCAATAAGAACCCAATGTACCAAATTTCAGCGAATTCGGTTGAAAAACACGCTTAAGAACTTCAAAATACCGAAAAATGGGAGGTACCCTTATATGGGAGCTATGCCTAAACGTGGACCGATATAGCCCATCATCGAACTTGACCTGCCTGCAGACAAAAGACGACTCTATGCAAAATTTTGGGGCTCTATCTCAATTCGTTTAGACGCTAGAGTGATTACAACAGACAGACGGACAGACAGACAGACAGACGGACAGACGGACATGCTTAGATCGTCATAGAATTTTACGCTGATCAAGAATATATATACTTTATAGGGTCGGAAATGATTATTTCGATGCGTTACAAACGGAAAAACAAAACTAATATACCCTCCATACTATGGTGGAGGGTATAAAAAGGGGGTTATATGGGGACTACCCCTAAAAAGCGGTAAATATTAATAATTTTTGGTGGGGAGATTTGTTACCATATACGACTACAAATTACCAAATTTCAGCGAATTCGGTTGGAAAACCCGCTCAAGAACCTCAAAATATCGAAAATTGGGGGTACCCTTATATGGGGGCTACCCGAAAAAATTGACCTATATTTATAATTTTCTGTGAAGAGATTTGCGACCCAATAAGAACTCAAATTACTAAATTACAGTCAATTAGGTGAAAAAATCCGGTCAAAACCCCCCAAAAACTGGAAATTGGGAGGTACCCTTATATGGGGGCTACCAGAAAAAGTGGACCTATATTTATCATTTTTAGAGGGGAAATTTGGTACCCAATAAGAACCCCATGTACCAAATTTCAGCGAATTCGGTTGGAAACCGCGCTCAAGATCCCCAAAATACCGAATATTGGGGGTACCCTTATATGGGGGCTACCAGAAAAAATTGACCTATATTTATAATTTTTAGTACAAAGATTTGCTACCCAATAAGAACTCAAAGTACCGAATTTCAGCCAATTCGGTGAAAAAATACGGTCAGAACCCCCCAAAAACTGGATATGGGGAGGTACCCTTATATGGGGGCTACCAGAAAAATTGGACCTATATATATATTTTTTAGTAGGGACATTTGGTACCCAATAAGAACCCAATGTACCAAATTTCAGCGAATTCGGTTGAACAACGCGCTCAAGAACCTCAAAATACCGAAAATTAGGAGGTACCGTTATATGGGGGCTACCAGAAAAAGTGGACCTACACTAATAATTTTTTGTGGAGGCATTTAGTACCCAATAAGAACCCAATGTACCAAATTTCAGCGAATTCGGTTGAAAAACACGCTTAAGAACTTCAAAATACCGAAAAATGGGAGGTACCCTTATATGGGAGCTATGCCTAAACGTGGACCGATATAGCCCATCATCGAACTTGACCTGCCTGCAGACAAAAGACGACTCTATGCAAAATTTTGGGGCTCTATCTCAATTCGTTTAGACGCTAGAGTGATTACAACAGACAGACAGACAGACGGACAGACGGACATGCTTAGATCGTCATAGAATTTTACGCTGATCAAGAATATATATACTTTATAGGGTCGGAAATGATTATTTCGATGCGTTACAAACGGAAAAACAAAACTAATATACCCTCCATACTATGGTGGAGGGTATAAAAAGGGGGTTATATGGGGACTACCCCTAAAAAGCGGTGAATATTAATAATTTTTGGTGGGGAGATTTGTTACCATATACGACTACAAATTACCAAATTTCAGCGAATTCGGTTGGAAAACGCGCTCAAGAACCTCAAAATATCGAAAATTGGGGGTACCCTTATATGGGGGCTACCCGAAAAAATTGACCTATATTTATAATTTTCTGTGAAGAGATTTGCGACCCAATAAGAACTCAAATTACTAAATTACAGTCAATTAGGTGAAAAAATCCGGTCAAAACCCCTCAAAAACTGGAAATTGGGAGGTACCCTTATATGGGGGCTACCAGAAAAAGAGGACCTATATTTATCATTTTTAGAGGGGAAATTTGGTACCCAATAAGAACCCCATGTACCAAATTTCAGCGAATTCGGTTGGAAACCGCGCTCGAGATCCCCAAAATACCGAATATTGGGGGGTACCCTTATATGGGGGCTACCAGAAAAAATTGACCTATATTTATAATTTTTAGTACAAACATTTGCTACCCAATAAGAACTCAAAGTACCGAATTTCAGCCAATTCGGTGAAAAAATACGGTCAGAACCCCCCAAAAACTGGATATGGGGAGGTACCCTTATATGGGGGCTACCAGAAAAATTGGACCTATATATATAATTTTTAGTAGGGACATTTGGTACCCAATAAGAACCCAATGTACCAACTTTCAGCGAATTCGGTTGAAAAACGCGCTCAAGAACCTCAAAATACCGAAAATTAGGAGGTACCGTTATATGGGGGCTACCAGAAAAAGTGGACCTACACTAATAATTTTTTGTGGAGGCATTTAGTACCCAATAAGAACCCAATGTACCAAATTTCAGCGAATTCGGTTGAAAAACACGCTTGAGAACTTCAAAATACCGAAAAATGGGAGGTACCCTTATATGGGAGCTATGCCTAAACGTGGACCGATATAGCCCATCATCGAACTTGACCTGCCTGCAGACAAAAGACGACTCTATGCAAAATTTTGGGGCTCTATCTCAATTCGTTTAGACGCTAGAGTGATTACAACAGACAGACAGACAGACGGACAGACGGACATGCTTAGATCGTCATAGAATTTTACGCTGATCAAGAATATATGTACTTTATAGGGTCGGAAATGATTATTTCGATGCGTTACAAACGGAAAAACAAAACTAATATACCCTCCATACTATGGTGGAGGGTATAAAAATGAGCCTACTGATGGTTCCCGTAGAAGGGGAAGGCCACGAATTAGATGGAAAGACCAAGTAGAAAACAACATCTTGGAACGTTGTCTTCCAAATTGGTGGACTTGCGCACACGACCGACGCGCTTGGAAATCTTTTTTAAGCTCGGCTTATGGAACAACCGTTCTGTTACAAGCCAGCTAAGTAAGTAAGTTGTATACACTTAGATACGGTGAAATAGTGATTCTAGACCCCATGTTTCTTTGGACCAAATTAGTCCCAGAAAATATAGATTTCATCTAAACTTTGCACTTCTTATTATTTCTTCAAACAGAGTTTGGGTCAAAATTTTCAATATTTATACATCCAATATCAAGCGAATGGAATGTCTGTTTTGAACTAATCTTTGCACAACCTATTATCTTTAAGAAGTCTAGATCGAGTCCGAAGTTGGAACCCATCTGTCCTCTCTCTAGTAGCTCTATATATATATATATATATATGGGCACTTCCGCAGTCACTTACACGACTTTCAGAGGCAAAATCAAATTTTAAAAATATTTTGAACTTTTTATATTCTTTACACGAATAAGAGATATCAAGCATTATAATTGCACTTTCAAAATTTCAAAAATTGGCATATCCTTTATTTGCGAAGGCCTTTTCTCGGTCACTCACGCGACATTGTTGATTTTGCAGTTTTTATTTCTGCAGTCTCTGCATTTATAGTCTTTAAATTAGTATTTATGATAAGAACAAGAAGAAAAAATGACAAATGTGGTCTTTCTTTGTATTTTTTGCCTTAACTTTACGAATTTAAGCACAAATAAAGAAACAAATTCTTCGACTTTGGTTTACCTTTTTGCGGAAGTGCCCATATATATATATATATATATATATTTATATGGTGAGGGTATATATCTGTCGGCAACGGTGATGACTGACACTTTTTTACTTGACCGATATTGCCAACGCATTGAAGGGTGGAACATCCCCAATATACTGCAATTTAGAGGACAGTGATGGCCTCATATTAGAGGCCATCACCAACGTACCCAGTTTTTTCCCGAAGTTGGTTGGAAGCTGCTGTTTCAATATGAAAATTGATATTGCAGAAAAAAGTTGTATGTGTAGGTTCCTGGAGGCTATAACCTAAGCGGGACCAATGATGATTACATCGTGTAGGAATTACCAAACATTTGTAGTTATATTTCGAAACTAACATTTTTGCATCAGAATACAATATAAAAACTGCCGAAAATCGGTAGGTATCATCATTATGGGGTCTAGGCTTAAATGCGAACCTTACGTTCTAGTTTTTTTATCTGGATATCCTCCGCAGGTGAAATGATAACAACAGAGTATTAGAACCAGACCAAAATGCGGAACAAATCAGATAACTAGTTTCATATAAAAAGGAGGTTATATGGGGACTACCCCCAATGAGGGGGCGAATATTAATAACTTTTGGTATGGAGTTTTGTTACCATATACGACTACAAATACCAAATTACAGCGATATCGGTTTAAAAACGCGCTAAAGAAATCCAAAATATCGAAATTTGGGGGCTATCGGAAAAAATTGATCTATATTCATAATTTTTTATGGAGAGATCTGGTACCTATTAAGAACTCAAAATACTAAATTGCAGCCAATTCGGTGGAAAAATACGATCAAAACCCCATAAAATACTGCAAATTAGGGCGTACCGTTATATGGGGTCTACCAGAAAAAGTGGACATAAATTAATAATTTTTTGTGGAGAAATTTAGTACCCAATAAGAAACCAATGTAGCAAATTTCAGCGACGCGCTAAAGAACTCCAAAATACCAAAATTTTTGGGTACCCTTATATGGGACCTATGCCTAAAAGAGACGAAAGACGACTTTATTTTGGCGATCTATCTCAATTCGTTTAGAGGCTAGAGTGATTACAACAGACAGACGGACAAAGTTAAATCGGCATAAAATTTCACGCTGATCAAGTATCTATATACATTATAGGGTCGGAAATGATTATTTTCATACAATGGTGGATGGTATAAAAAATGCGGCAAATATCCCAAAAAATTCCAAGAAATTGGAAATTTTTCATATAATTTCGATAGCTTCATAAATTCCTGCTGTTGTGGTTGACGTCGACGTTTTCTTTAACTATGCTGGCCTTTATCGGTATATGTTAACCGAAATGGCTGCAATTTGATATTTTGCGTTCTTAGTGATCCACTTTTTATGTTAGCTGCATTATAACAGTACCTCCCAAATTCCGGAGTTTGTTAGCATGTGAATTTTTTCAATCCCAAATTGCAGTTTTTATTATGCATACTAACTGAAAGATAATCTTCCTAACAACACAAGAAAACCAGTAAGGAAAGTAGTAAAGTCGGACTGGGCCGACTATATGATACCCTTCACCACTTTGGGTATATTCTTCATATGTATCCGAAAAGACGTTGCCTTTTTGAAGGAATTTTGACATGAAACTGAACGAACATAAATATGTGATGTTCATGTCTTTCTGTGTTTCGGCCTAGCTGTGGATCTTTAGTGCACAATTTACTTAAAATCGGACGAATATATATATATATATATATATATATATATATATATAAAATCGGACGAAACTATGTATGGAAGCTATATCTAAATCTGAACCGATTTTCACGAAACTTAGCACACATCATTCTGGACTTAATTCAATAGTCTATACCAAAATTCATGCAAATCAAAAGATTAGCAGGGACTTTGGGCACCAATTACCTAAAATCGGGCGAAACTATATATGGGAGTTATTTGTAAATCTAAACCGATTTTCACGAAATTTAGCACACATCATTCTAGACCTAATTCAATAGGCTATACAACATTTCGTGCAAATCTAAATATATATAGGGACTTAGGCAGGCCATTTACATAAAATCGGGCGAAACTATATATGGGAGCTATATCTAAATCTGAACCGATTTTCACGAAACTTAGCACACATCATTCTAGACTTAATTCAATAGTCTATACCAAAATTCATGCAAATCAAAAGAATAGCAGGGACTTTGGGCACCAATTACCTAAAATCGGGCGAAACTATATATGGGAGTTATTTGTAAATCTAAACCGATTTTCACGAAACTTAGCACACATCATTCTAGACCTAATTCAATAGGCTATACAACATTTCGTGCAAATCTAAATATATATAGGGACTTAGGCAGGCCATTTACATAAAATCGGGCGAAACTATATATGGGAGCTATATCTAAATCTGAACCGATTTTCACGACACTTAGCACACATCATTCTAGACTTAATTCAGTAGGCTATACCAAATTTCATGCAAATCAAAAGATATATAGGGACTTTGGTACACCATCTACCTTAAATCGGTCGAAACTATATACGGGAGCTATATCTAACTCTAAACCGATTTTCACGAAAATTAGCACACGTCATTCTAGACTTAATTCAATACGCTATGCCAAAATTCGTGTAAATCAAATGATTTTCAGGGACTTTGGTGCACCATTTACTTAAAATCGAGCGAAACTATATATGGGAGCTATATCTAAATCTTAACCGATTTTCACGAACATTAGCACACATCATTCTAGACCTAATTCAGTAGGTCTGTTACAAACATATGCACAAAGACATAATACCCTGTACCACAGTGTGGTGAAGGGTATAAAAAGTCGGACGGGGCCGACTATATGATACCCTTCACCACTCTGGGTATATACAAGGGATGCTCATATGTAAAATATCCTGTAAATAGAATAGACCTAGCATCTTTGGTGACCATTGAAATGGAATCGGATGACACCAACTGTGTGAAGTAAAAAAATATTTTAACTACATTAAAACAACCCATACACATACCATTCTGAAATTTATGAAAAATTGCATGTCATTCATTTGTATGAAATGGAGCAAAATATGTATGGTGCTGTATATATGGGCAAATGTATGCTGCAGCACAGTGCGCTACCCAAAATGTATCTGGACACCAAACTCAATACACATTATTCTAGGTTCCATTTGGTACGGTGTGCACTAGCATTCGGACAAGCTTTAGTAATTTGGTACAACATTAGGTGAAATCGGATGAAAATATATATGGAAGCTATATCTAAACCTGAAACGACTTCAATCCAATACACTATGCAATATTTCATGTAAATTGAACCGACGTATGCTCCTCCATTTACACCATTTGTATGTGGCAGCTATATTTACGTCTGAACCGATTTCTACAAAAAATATCTAAATCTGAACCGATTCCAATTAAACTTCGCATACATCAATCAGGACCTAATTCAGTACTCTGCGCAAAATTTATCTTAAACGGACAAATATTTGCAGTATGGTGCTCCCTTTACTTAAAATCAGAAAAAGTATATATGGGAGTTTTATTGAAATCTGAACCGATTTTAACGATTGTAACTTCACGAACGTCAACCTGATGTACTTTCAAAACGGTATGTAAATTTTTTTTCTCAATCGAACAAATATTGGCAGTATGGTGCTTCATTTACATAATATCGGACGAAACTATAGCTATATCTAAAGCTGAACGATTCCAACAAAACTTCACAGTCATCAAAGGGGACTTAATTCAGTACGCTGTGCAAAATGTTGTCTCAATCGGACATATATTGCGAGCTTGGTGCACCATTCACATTAAATCGGACGGAACTATGTATAGGAGCTATATCTAAATCTTCAATTTCAATAGGGTTCCTCCTTGATCCAATAAGTGACTTGTGCCAAATTTCTAGCAATTCCAGAATACAAAACGAGTTATTAGAATAAATTCGGAAGTCTATTGTTGAAGAAGTGAAAAGTGCTGTATTCTTTTCGGTTTAGCGGACGAAACTACGGATAAAGAGACAGCTATCAATATGTATAAGATTTTTGTATAGGATATCTAAAAAAGCAAGAGAATGTTTCCTTTGCTACATGCAAGTAGAATGATTAATAGGAAAATAATTCTCGACCGTCATAATAACCACAATAATCAGGTTGGGATTGCATCCAACATTTTTGCTAGGTTAAGTATATAATGGCACGTCTAATATGTCAGGCAATTATAATGAAGTGCAGGCCATTATTAAATCTAAATCGGGGGATATTATAAAATACCAATCGCAATTCATAAGATTTTACGAATTATAATTGGTAGATTACAGTTCACAGTGTATTTTATATACAAACAATTTATAAGCAGTCTGTTTAGAAGTACAAAACATACAAATGTCATTTAGGCAGAAGACCTTTATATCCAGAACTGATTATCTATAATTGGTCGCTACGCTATATATATATATATATATATTAGTTTGGGGGAAAATGAATTCATTATTTTTATCTTTATATTCATTATATATATATATATATATGCTAAAACTCGAGAACGGCTGAACGGACTTGAAATGCGGAAGTTCAGGGAAGGTTTAAAAGGTGAGAAAATATGAATAAATACCGCGAAAACTCTAAAAGCTGGCTTTTATAATTTCCATACAAATGCTTTCTAAATAAAATGTAGTCATAGAGACAGTTTGCATTTTGTGTCAAATTATTTTTTTTGTTTGAAAAATTTTAAGTTTCTGAAAGCAACCATAATGTATTGAAACATTTATTGTGAGAATGCAGATCATTAAGTGTACATGTTTTTCATAAAATGCACGTAAATTTTGGGACAAATGCAAGGATGAAAATCAGAAGACATTCGAAATAGATTTCTGATTCTAAGATACATGCCCTAGATTATTTTTCTTGAAACTTCAACTTCAACTTCAACATAGCGAAAATGAAACGGGAAATATGTATGGCGCCTTTTAAATACAATTCCATGAGAAAATTGTCAAAGTCTTTACAATACCGAAAATGGGGCGGGAACTGTATGTAGGCTTTATCAAAACTTGGTCCTTAATAGAAATGTTTCCGCAAAAATTTGTTTTACCCTTCAATATCCCGGAATGATATATGATATGAATGATATATGATACTACAATGGGAATGGGTATGTACTAAATTTTGTGTCTACCCGGAAACTTGGACCAATATTGATAATTTTTGGTAAAGAGGATTTGATCATTCAAAATAAAACATTACAGCCACTTTGGTTGAAACACTGGACCAAACTGCCAAAAATACGAATATTGTGGGTACCGCTATATGGGAGTTGCCTCAAAGAGTCGACCAATATTGACAATTTTAGTATGAATTCTACCATATAAAACCACCAAATACCAAATTAGGGTTACCTTTAAAATCGTGCTCAAATGACCCACATTACCCAAAAAGGAAGCTTAGGCGAATATGAAATTACAGCCAAATACCGAATATTAAGGGATACCGTTATATGGGGGCTATACGAATAGGCAAACCAATATTGAATATTTTAATTAGGGAGATTTTCTGCTTAATAAGTATCAGTAATATTAAATTAGTAGCAATTCTCTTACAAGCCCCCATATAACGGTATTGTTATATGGGGGCTACCCTAAAGTGGACCAAAAATTGAACATTTTTAATATCAAATATCTTATGAGTAGTAGAAATGTATGACCAAATTTCAAAGTTCTATCTTTAAAGTTCTGGAGGGAGCAACAAAATTCGCTCATAAGCATCAAATTGTAGATATTCAGTTTTGTAATGTTATTTTATGTGTGCTCTGACAAATTCTTATGGTGGAGGGTAGATAAACAAAGCAACAATACCAAAAATTATACATCAATCATATTGCTAGGCAAGGCAACGTTTGCCGGGCTCGCTAGTATATATATATATATATATATATGAACTATAGGACATGCTTCCGAATGTCCGATTTGGGCCAAATATACACCGTTTTGTTGTACGACTTGTTGCCATTTTAAATGCATTTCTGGATCATTTCCTCGATTTTATCGGCATTTTTGACGACCGGCCTAACATCTGGATACATATATTTCCTGAAATTCGCCTTCTGGATGACCTGATATTTGTGTCATGATATTAACTAAACAAAAAGTCGCCTAGCCTGCAACATTTCAAAACTCACAATAAAAATTTTAGCATGACAAGCTTAAATCGATTCCGAATTTCTAGGTAACCTATATTCTGGTTATAAAGAAATACACATATTTATGTTATCTTATATTTTTACTAATATATGAAAATACAAACATTTTAAACAAAAAATGGTTTAATCCATTGGTTTAATCCAGAACCTGTATGAGAACTTCTATTCTTACACGGAAAATTCATTAATATCAATTAATCTGTCATTGCCGCCTTAAAGTTTTAATTCGCACACACACAATATTATTTAGCACAATTTCTATTTAAAGTGTTACTGTATAAATGATATTGTATAAATCATATGTGGTTTAATAAAAAAAAACTTACCTCTAGTTATAGGTCGACGCTTAAAATACGGCCACAAATCTTGTTTGCAACAGACCAACTGTTCGTCTTTCTCCGTCTGACACAAAGTGGCATTTTTAGCCGTTAATGCTGTCGGACAATTTTGTAAACTCATACATATGCCGCTGGTTTTGTCAGGAAATATGCATCCAATTGGTAATGGTTCCTTGACCATTGGTAATGGTTCCATGACCATTGGTATTGGTTCCATGACCATTGGTAATGGATCCTTGACCATTGGTAATGGTTCCATGACCATTGGTATTGGTTCCATGACCATTGGTAATGGATCCTTGACCATTGGTAATGGTTCCATGACCATTGGTAATGGATCTTTGACCATTGGTAATGGATCCTTGACCATTGGTAATGGATCCCTAACCATGGGTAATGGATCCCTGACCATTGGTAATGGATCCCTAACCATGGGTAATGGATCCCTGACCATTGGTAATGGATCCCTAACCATGGTTAATGGATCCCTGACCATGGGTAAATTAACACGGTAGGAAGAAACTACGAATAGATTTGATTTTTATTTAAAAATAATCGATATGCGAATTTTATTTACAACTCACGATATTGCAAAAAATTTATTAATTTAGTAATCAGCATTTGTTATGGAGTTGATTTTTTGTTTGTTTTTCAATGAACCGGCAAAACGATGTTAACTTCTTCGTGGTTCGTCTTAGAATGTTTATTGTTGACACACGTGGGCATATCTATTCAATGAAGCCGTAAACTGAAGTGATAACCAGTTTTTAACAAAAGCATAGAATAAACGGAAATAGATAGATATATAGATAAATAAAATCATGGAATTAAATAAATTCAAAAAACAAAACAAAAGCAATAAAATGTTTTTATTAAAAATGAGATTTTTTTTTTTGTATTAAGATAAATCAACATGTTATCTTTACCAACGGGTTGATGTCAGTGCTAAAAGGGAACTTAATTAAAAATAAATTAAATAAATTAAAGAAGCATAAGAAATTTAATAAAATGTTTATTTTAAAAATTATATAGTTTTTTGTATTAAATAAAGGTTAAGGTTAGTCAAATTTCTATCCTTACCAACGGGTTGATGTCACTGCTAAAAGTATATTAAAAATTACATTCGTTTACATACACAGGGTTGCCATGCTAAGAGCACCAACTGATTTCCGAATGTTTCAACAAAAAGAGTGATATTTTCCATTTATAGAACCATTCAATTAAAATCGAGCATAACAAATGCTACTCAAAATGATTGCGGTGAACAAATTAACTGCCGATCATTGTTAAACCGTTTGTATAAAAGCCGACGAAATTAAATTTCAGATCGATATTATTCAATCCATACACATGCCATTCGATAATCTATGCACAATTTCATATGAAGATTCGGGAAGGTTTAAATCCATGGTTGTTCAATTTATATGAAATCGGACAAAATTTAGATATGAGAACTATATTTAGATCTAATCGGATTTAAAGATATTCCGTATTATTAAAAACTCTGAACCGATTTGAACAAAACATAAAACACATAATTAATAACTCAATTCAGTGCACTATGCGAAACATGTTGGACCATTTTCATAAAATCAGACCAAAATAGATGTGGAAGCAATATCTAAATCTGAGCCAAAGTATTTACGTATATATCGTCTCAATCAAACAATCATTGGAACTTTGGAGGAATATTTTGAAATTGAATGGAAATATATATGTAAGCAAGAATGATTAAAATACGCTCTTTCTCACGAATGCTCACGGCGAGAATTCGAATGTTTTCAATTTATCACGAATGATAAAGTTACAATGAATGAAAAAATTTCAACCACCAAACTAAACGAACGATTTTTGCTGTGTGCTATCACTCGTTTTTATGTGTGTGCGAACATTCTTTGGCGAATGCTTTAGAATTTATCGTCATAAATTCATTCGTTAAATGAGCACAAAACGAAAAAAATGTATTTGAATCATTCGCGAGCGAATTTTTGCGCAACCTGTATGTAAAGGAACCTATATCTGAATCTCAACTGTTGGTGTACTGGAACTTATAAAAAACATGTGGTGATCATCTGCAAATACCGATTCTCTAAAAAGTTGATATTGAACCACTGTACGACTGATTTTTTTACATACAGGTTCATTATCCGTATTTTATGATGCTTGCAAAAGAACTTAACGCTATTTAACATTCTTTTACAGAAAGATACATGAAATATTTATGTCTATATTTAAGAATTTTTGGTTTTATTATAAACTATGTCATCGATCCAATCGATATATTCTGAAACTCTTGTATATACACCGGGTATATTTAGAGCACAACCACGACCAAAAGAGGTAATCCCAACAACATATTGTGTATAAAATCCATCAGGATTAACGGAATTCATAATTAAAGGGCCGCCAGAATCGCCCTAAAAATAATAAAAAATAAAAATTTCTTCGAACTTGATTTGATTTTCAAAATTCTACCTGGCACGTATCACTGTTCCTTTCAAAATCCTGAGCACATAGCTGAGTTTCGTGTATACCATTAGGCAATGTGGTTTCGTCTGTAAAGTGTTGGGTACAGTTTTTATTCGGTATCACAGATAAATATGTTTTCAGCAAACTCTCAGATGTGGGACCAGCTGTAAAACATAATAATTGTTTTATTTGTAATTTTTTATGATTTTTTTCTGTTAATACCAAATTGCGTGGTTCCATAACCAATTGCAGTCAAATTAATCTTATCCAACGCATAAAGACTCCAAAGACAAGCTGAATTCTCGATGACATAATGTTCAAGTTTTATCAAAGCTATATCATTATATGACTCATTTCGTTTGTAGTCTGGATGGACTATAACTTCAGTAACGCCTATGGGTTTATTGGAAGAATCGGTTAAATTGTTACCACCAATTAAAACAACAGACGGTGGAGATCTAGATTAAAAAAATTAATAATTTAGTTTAAAGTTACATAAATTTATGAATAAATATTTATTTTTACCCATTTAGACGAGCACAATGTGCCGCTGTTAGGACATAAGTCGGTGTTATTAGAACTCCACCACATTTATATTCGTAGGGTTCATCGAAAAATGTTGACTCCCAACCTAAGGCCGCCTTATAGATGAGAAAAAAATAGCGAATCATAAGAGACAGTAGCAATATCAGATATACACATTTACCATAAATGGAAACTCCTTTTCTTTGGTAAGAAAACCTCTTATTATATTTACAATCGGAACGCCACATCCTATAAATATTAAAAGTTTTATGAGAAGGAAAAAAAATCGGGCGATAATCGTGCAAACACTGTATATCTCAAATCGACTCAGAAGTTGTATATTACAAACACTTATAAAAAGTACCACAAAATGTAAAAAAAACTGTTAAGTTCGGAAGGGCTAAACTTTGTATACCCTCCAGACGAACTGGGCATTTAAAGTATCTGTAATCGTATATATATATATATATATATATGGGCAATATTGCCAATTTTTTAACATAGTTGATGTGCCACAAAAACAAAAAAACTAATTTTTTGAAAATGGAATATTAAAAAATTGGCAATATTGCCCATATATATATATATATATATATATTGAGCTGTGCCATGGTACATTTTTGGCAAGAAGTTTTGACAAACGATGAGAACGTAATTACAGCCAAATCGCGTAAAATGCATATATCGACATTCTGATCAAAAAATGTTAAAAAATAATTTGATATGTACAAGTTCGCCCACTGTGTTTTAAATATTTATAAAATTTTGCATTGACCCAAAATTATTTTTTTATTGTTAAACAAAATATTTCAGTAAAAATATTGATGACATCATCACAAAACCAAGGTCAGATAAGTTGATGTGTTATGCTAACAAATCTTGACGCACAGCCAGATAATTTTAAATATATGCTAATATCATGTATCTATAACATTGAAACTTTAACAGCGTTTTTTTTTTAAGAATAGATACCTAATCAATAATCTGATCGAATGACATGGCGGCTGTTTGTGATCGATTGTTAAACTTTTATGGTGATAGAAACTACTAATATTAACAGTAAGAAAGATGTTTAGTTCGGCTGGACCGAACTTTTTATACCCTCACAATGAGGATGACAATCAAGATGTCTAAAATTAATGGGGGCTCCTAGGAGAAAAATCATATTATGATAGGACCTTACACATACCGAAAACCAGTAAGGAAGCAAGTTCAAAAGTACATACACGAGATGCTAATAGGTACAATATCCTTTAGATAGATAAATATAGCATCTTTGGTATACCATTGAAATGGAATCGGACGAAATTAATATGTGTATTATGGAGTATTTGAGCAACCGTGGTATACACCATTTGGTATGCTGTCACACAGTGCGCTATCCCAAATATATCTCGACACAAAATCCATAACTTCGGTGCACGATTTACATAAAATCGGACGAAACTATATATGGAAGCTAAATCTAAATCTGAACGTATCTCAACAAAATTTCACGGATGTCAACTTGTAGGAACATCAAAACGCAAAGCATATCTCAATCGAACAAACATTGACAGTATGTAACTATATATGGGAGCTATATCTAAATTTGAATCGATTGCAATAAAACTTCGCATACATCAGTCTGGACCTAATTCAGTATGCTGTGCAATTTTTTGTCTCGATCGGACAAATATTTGGTGTTTGATGAAACATTTAGTTAAAATCGGGCAAAAAATATATATGGGTGCTATATCTAAATCTGCACCGATTTTAGGGTTCTTCCGTAGGTCAAATAAGTGACTTGCACCATATTCCATCCAAATCAGATCATAAATGCGACCTGTACTTTATTCAAAAAAATACATGGACAGACGAATGGGCGGACATGCATAAATAAACTCAGAAAGTGATCCTATGCATATAATCAAAATGAACAATATGTCTATCTCGTTTCCTTTTGCCTGTTACAAACATATGCACAAAGGCATAATACCCTGTACCACAGTGTGGTGAAGGGTATAAA
The DNA here is from genome assembly GCF_032173495.1 of Musca vetustissima. Classification (NCBI taxonomy): domain Eukaryota; kingdom Metazoa; phylum Arthropoda; class Insecta; order Diptera; family Muscidae; genus Musca; species Musca vetustissima. The sequence goes on from NW_026882287.1 coordinate 22,681, forward strand.
TAGAGGCTATATGGGGACTACCCACAACGCGGGGCGAATATAACTGATTTTTGGGAGGAAAATGTTTTACAACATACGACTACAAAATACCAAATTACTGCGAATTCGGTTAAAAAACGCACTGAAAACCCTCAAAATACTAAACATTTGGGGGTACCGTTATATGAGCCGATATTTATAATTTTTAGTGGAGAGATTTACTACAGGATAAGAACGCAATGTTCCAAATTTCAACGGATTCGGTTGAAGAATGCGCTTACGAACCTCAATGTACCGAAAATTGGGGGGTACCAGAAAAAAATCGACCTATATATATTATTTTTAGTGGTGAGATTAAGGTCCGAATAAGAACCCATTTTACCAAATTTCAGCGAAGTCGGATGAAAAGCGCGCTCAAGAACCCCAAAATAATAAATATATGTGCGTACCTTTATATGGGGGATACCAAAAAAATGGACCGATATTTATAATTTTTGATGAAGAATATTGGTACCCAATAAGAATCCATTGTACCAAATTGCAGCGTATTCGGTTGAAAAGCGCGCTCCAGAACCGAAAAATATCGAAAATGGGGGTTACACTTATATGAGGACTCATCATCTAACTTGACCTGTCTGCAAACAAAAGACAACTCTATAGAAAAGTTTGACGATCTATCTCAATACTTTTAGAAGCTAAAGTGATTACAACAGACGGACATGATTATGTCGTCATCAATATATTATTATATTAGGTTAGGGAGAAAGAAATCCATTAGGCATGTCGTCGAAAATATCGATAAAATCGGAGAAATGATCGAAGTTAACCGTCATGTTAGCAAACGTAACATCACCCAGGAGCTAAAAATGGACCATACAACTGTTTTAAACCATTTACACAAAGCTGGATTCAAACAGAAGCTCGATGTTTGGGTTCCACACCAATTAACAGAAAAAATAGGATGGTGGGACTGGAAGTAGATTATTTATTATGAGTGGCTTCCATACGGCGAAACTCTAAATTCTGATCTCTACTGTCAACAACTGTACCGTTTGAAGATAGCAATTGGCCAGAAGCGGCCAGAATTGTCTAGCAGGAGAGGTGTCGTGTTCCACCAGGACAATCCAAATAGAGAGCAGGACTTCTATGAGAAAGACATTATGAAGTTACTTTTAAAATGGCAACTAATCATACAACAAAAAGGTGCATATTTGGACAAATCGGAAACCGAAACATGTTAAATAAAGTCTAATAGTTCATATGAAAATAATTGATTTCTTTTTCCCCAAGTACATATTTATAAGGACGGAAATGATTATTTCGATGAGTTACAAATGGTAAAACAAACATAATATACCCTCCATGTTATGGTGGATGGACTCGTTATTACGATCTTAAATAACACTGCAGTGTGCTGAAAGTCGCTCATATAGGTGATCAGAAACGTATGCAGATAATTTCAGTGAATCATCGCCGAAAAAGCCGATTGGTAGCCAGTTTATTTGATTCACAGTTTTATATTTACTGATTCTGTTTATCTTAAATTTCTCATTGAGAAATTCAGGGAATACCAAAAACCTGTCTTATTGTCATATTGATTAGTAACCGGTCACTGAATGTACTCAAAATATTTCAGCTAATAGATGATTTTAACAATGACGTATAACGTATAACTGGAACGTTTACATTGAAAGTGGTTTAAGACAATTTTCTAATATTTTGCTAAGTGGTATTAATTATACCCTTCACCACACTGTGGTACAGGGTATTATGTCTTTGTGCATATGTTTGTAACAGGCAAAAGGAATCGAGATAGACCCATAGTTACTTTCGAGAATATTCATAGAATCACTTTCTGAGTCGATTTACGCATGTCCGTCTGTCCGTCCGTCCGTCTGTCCGTCCATGTATTTTTGTGAACAAAGTACGGGTCGCATTTATGATCCGATTTGGATGAAATTTGGCACAGTTCACTTATTTGGCCCAGGGACGAACCTTATTGAAATTGAGAAAAATCGGTTCAGATTTAGATATAGCTCCCATATATATTTTCGTCCGATTTAAGGTAAATGGTGCACCAAAGTCCCTATATATCGTTCGATTTGCACGAAATTTGGCACAGCGTAATGAATTAAGCCTAGAATAATGTCTGGCAAGTTTCGTAAAAATCGGTCCAGATTTAGATATAGCTCCCATATATAGTTTCGTCCGATTTTATGTAAATGGTGCACCAAAGTCCCTATATATCTTTCGATTTGTAAGAAATTTGGCAAAACGCACTTAATTGAGCTTAGAGTGATGTCTGCCAAGTTTCGTGAAAATCGGTCCAGATTTAGATATAGCTCCCATATATATTTTCGTCCGATTTTATGTAAATGGTGCACCAAAGTCCCTATATATCTTTCGATTTGCAAGAAATTTGGCAAAACGCACTTAATTGAGCTTAGAGTGATGTCTGCCAAGTTTCGTGAAAATCGGTCCAGATTTAGATATAGCTCCCATATATAGTTTCGTCCGATTTTATGTAAGTGATGCACCAAAGTCCCTATATATATTTCGATTTGCACGAAATTTGGCATAACGTACTTAATAGAGCCTAGAGTGCTTTATTCCAAGTTTCCTGGAATGATGTGTGCTGAGTTTCGTGAAAATCGGTTCAGATTAAGATATATATATATATATATCCGTCAGATTTAATGTAAATAATGTACCAAAGTTCTAATATTGCATAGATCGATTGATTTTAAGTAATTGACACACCAAGGAACAAATATATGATTGAAAGAACAAAACGTACTGAAATTAGTATAACCCAACCTGTGAAAAGTTTCGTTGAAATCGGTTCAAATTTGGATATAGATTCCACATATATTTTCATCTAAGGTAATTGGTGCTTTTAAGACCCTATATATCTTTGCACGAAATTTGGCATAGCGTGCTGAATTGCGTCTATAATAATGTGTGCCAAGTTTCATGAAAATCGGTTCAGATGTATATAAAGCTCCTATATATATATATATATAGTCGCCCGATTTTAGGTAAATGGTGCACCAAAGTCTTTGAAAATCATTCCATTTGCACGAAATTTGTCATAGCGTACTGAATTAAGTTTAGAATGACGTGAGCTAAATTTCGTGAAAATCGGTTCAGATTTATATGTAGCTCCCATATATATTTTCGTCCGGTTTTATGTAATTGGTGCATCGATAGAATACATCTTAGGATACATCTGTTGAATATACCCAAAGTGGTGAAGGGTATCATATAGTCGGCCCAGTCCGACTTTACTACTTTCCTTACTGGTTTTGTTTGTGTCTTTGTGCCCTTAAACACAATAGAATATACAAGGTAATATGTTTTGTAAACTTTCTAGAAAATCAAGTCTTGTATCGAAACCTAAAATGGACTTAAACCACTTTTAAAATAAACGGCTCACTTGGTTCATTGATACTGAATCGAGGTTGTTTTCGAAATCAGCAAACAATAATTTATGAAATTCTATATTATATCTGGAATATGGTCTGCAATGACATTAAATTCAAAATATACAAATTTACTTAGAAACATGTACGTTATTTTGAAAATACAGGGCATTAATCCGTGTAGTTCCTAATTAAGTCACTTTTCTGATACTCACCATCGGTTATTTTTCTTGGTTTATATTCCTGCCACAAGTTAAATTTGCAACATACATAGATGCTGTTGTCATCTGTGTAACATTCCGATATTTCTTTTCCCGTTATGGCTGCTGGACAGTCGTTTATAGGCGTACATATTCCTTGTGAATTATCTGGAAATTTACAATCTAACTGCAACTGATTTGTTTGATTGATTTGAACCTCGGGCAATGGCATCACTAAAAATGTGTTTTTATTAAAACTAAAAATATAACTAACCACATATTATGTTGATATAATTACCACATTGAAGAAGATTGAACGTTAGAATTGTGAAAATAATTGCGCTAATCATTGAATCCGACAATGCAAATATTTTGTTCTAGTCGTCTTGGTGTATTGTTTATGAATGATTATATTAGAATTTTTTTCGTCAGCCGGGTTTAAAGCTATCATAATAATTTTATTGTTATTTTGAGTAATACCTCTCGTCGTTGCACTCAATTCTGGTTTATTAATATCTGCATTCTGAGATATGTTTACGAAAATTAAAAATTTTTAAAAAACAACAAGTATAAACGATTTTAAGTTTGGCGGGGCCGAACTTTTTGTACCCTCCACCATGACAATCAAAATATCTAAAATTAATGGAGGTTCCTAGTAGAAAACTCATGTTATGATAGAACCTTGAACATACCGAAAGTACGTGAGAAAAATATGATTGAAATGAGAGAATACAAAATACTAAATAACAGCCAATTTGATTGAAAAACGTGCCAAAATCCCCATAATTGGGGTACCATATTATGGGGGCTAGCCTTAAACGTGGGTCAATATAAAAACGTCTGTATTATCAATTGGTTGTAAAATGTGTCCAAATCCCAATATAGGTCCACATTTTCTGGTAACCCCCATATAACCGTACCCCCCAATTTATGGTATTTTAGGGGTTTTAAGCGCGTTCTTCAACCGAATTCGCTGAAATTTGATACATTAGGTCCTTATTAGGTACCAAATTTCTCCACTAAAAATTATAAATATAGGGCGATATTTTCGTGTAGCCCCCAAATAAGGGTGCCCTAAATTTTTGGTATTTTGGGTTTCTTAAACGCGTTTTCCAACCGAATTCGCTGTAATTTCGTATTTTGTAGTCGCATATGGTAACAAATCTCCCTACCAAAAGTTCTTAATAGTTACCCCCCTGCACCATAGTATGGAGGGTATATTAGTTTTGTTTTTCCGTTTGTAACTCATCGAAATAATCATTTCCGACCCTATAAGCATGCCCGTCTGTCTGTTGCAATCACTCTAGCGTCTAAACTAATTGAGATAGATTGCCAAAATTTTGCATAAGCTCGTCTTTTGTTTACAGTCAGGTCAAGTTCGAAGATGGGCTATATCGGTCCACGTTTAGGCATAGACCTCATATAAGGGTACCCCCCAATTTTTAGCTTTTCAGCTGAATTCGCTGATATTTGGTATATTGGGTTCTTATTGCATACCAAATATCTCCACAAAAAATTATAAATATAGATCGATTTTTTCGGGTTAACTTATTAGTTCCGTGTCTTGGGGTTGTCACCATATAGGCGTATTCTACCATAATATAGGGGATAGTCGTTTCTCGAAATAGTCAGTTTTTACCCAACAAACTATGGTATTCTAAGATGATTTAGCCACCGTTTGAAATGATTCTGCTTTCTAAGGATATCGAGATAAAAAATCGAACCTTTTTAGTATCTCCCCCAATATAATTATAACTCCTGAAGGAAGGAATTGTGATACAAAACTAAAATATTCGGTTCGAAATTGACTTATATCGGTCACTAATTAGGCAGAGCCCTCATATAATTATAACCCCAAATATTCGCTAGTTCCTACACTATGTAATCAATATTGGTCCCTCTTTAGGTATAGTCTGATATAACTTTGTAATCTAAATTACGGTAGTTTGAGGAATTTATACTCGACCATGCGTTATCAGTATCAGTCCACGTTTTTGGATTTTCAGATTTTAGAAAAAATCCCCATAAAAATTGCTGAAATTTGTATTTGGTGTACATTATGGTTTACATAAATCGGTTTGTAGAACTATCAGTATAGGCCCACTTTTTGGTATATTCCCTATATTTTCCCGAACTTAACGCTTTTTCACTTATTTAATACAGATGTGTGTTATTCGATGAAAAACCAAAATACCAAATAACAGCCAATCCAGTCTGTCTAAAATTCCCAAAATTCAGTGTATTGGTGAGTACAGCAACGTACACAGGATTTCATTTCGGGGGGGGCCCGGTAGTACAAAATTAAAAAATTCGCTGTTGCAAACATAAATTTACTGTGAAAAAAATTCATTTCGGGGGGGGGCCGGGCCCCCCGGGCCGCCCCCCTACGTACGTCCCTGGTGAGTACCGTTATATGAGGGCTACACCAAAACTTTGTCTGATATATCCCATTTACAATAACAATTATTCTATGAGGACTACCAATGTCTGTGCAAAATTTCAGGGCTCTATCTTACATATTGCGATCTCTATCGTGAGATCAACAAAGTGATGGGTATAATGAGATTCATTTCTCGATTTTAGTCGATTTTAACAACGTTTTTTCCCATTAAAACTTATCCACAGAACATTTTCTATATAGACCCATGTCTTGAGCTAATGGAATACGATGTGCAATGTTAAATATAATTGGGATTTTCAATTATTTCTTTAAATTAAAAAGTTGACCCATTATGAGGGAGGTACTAGAAAGAATGATTAGTCCTCTCCTTCATAGGTTGTGCAAAGTTGTTTGGCGCGATATGATAAATAGTTCATGTTTATAAAACTTCGCGTCGAGTCCGGCTGGAATTTCAACCCTGGTTCATAAGACATCGGACATGTTGTCCGGCGCTTTAGCGTTCGAAAACATACACTTAAGAGAAACAGATAAATTATAAATAAACCAGTAAGGAAATATGAATGGTCAGATATAGAAGCTATATCTAAATCTGCACCGATTTCAACGATTGCAGGAAATTTAAAACACATCATTCTACACCTAATCCATTACGCTGTACCTAATTTCGTGCAAACCGAAAGATATTAAGGGACTTTGGTACACCGTTTACCTTAAATTGGACTAAAATATATATGGGAGCTATATCTAAATCTGAACCGATTTTCACGAAATTTAAAACACATCATTCTAGACCTAATTCATTACGCTGTGCCAAATTTCGTGCAAATCGAAAGATATATAGGGACTTTGGTGGTCCATTTACATTAAATCGGACGAAAATATATATGGGAGCTATATCTAAATCTGAACTGATTTTTCCCAATTTCAATAGGGTTCGTCCTTGGGTTAAATAAGTGACCTATTCCAAATTTCATCCAAATCGGATCATAAATGCGACCTGTACTTTGTTCACAAAAATACATGGACGGAGTATAAAAATTATGAATTGAAGAAACTCGAAACAACAAGATTTACAATAATGTTGGCTACTCCTTGTTTAGGAACTACTTCTAGCTTATGATCTAGTCCATCAACTTGGGCAAGCGTTTGTAATGATCTTAAGCCTTCAGTGTTCGCTAAACGAATTAGAGCCGGGAGGTCCAGGACTCGGAGTGATGCTGATTTTATTGAAATTAGATTGAGCTTAGGTACTACTTATGAGAAGTAAGATCCTTGTCTAGTATTGGTTGTGTAATAATGTAGTAGATTCAGAGATGTAGTTTTTAGTACTATTTACAAAATATTTACATAGTTAACCATTAATTTCAAATATTTAAATAAGAGTTGCATTTAAATGATTAATAAAATGTATGCGTTTATACTATAGCAACTAATATTTGAACAAAAACAGAGTTGATCCGCTTCTAAATTTATTTTTTGGGCAAGATGGACTTATATTCGAATTTGATTCGAATCGAAGTTTGAAAGAAATAGGTGTGTCTGGGTACTCTTCCAGTAACATTTACTCAGTAAGTTCTAGTTCAGTGAGTAAGCCGTGTTTACTCTATTTTGCGATAATACTGAAAAAAGTAAACAGACAACATTTAGTAAGATTTGGAAAACATTTCATTTGCGCCAAACTAAACACCAAACAAAGGACGAACACAATTCTTTGTATTGCATTTAATATTAAAAATAAAATAAACAATAAAACAAAAATTGATTTGGTAATTTCCCCGGAAACATGTAAGCTTCCTGCATCAATACATTGCCCTATTTTTATACCCTTCACCACACTGTGGTACAGGGTATTATGTCTTTGTGCATATGTTTGTAACAGGCAAAAGGAAACGAGGTAGACACATGGTTCCTTTTGAGAATATGCATAGAATCACTTTTTAAGTCGATTTATGCATGTCCGTCCGTCCGTCTGTCTGTCCATGTTAAATTGTAAACAAAGTACAGGTCGCATTTATGATCCGAATTGGATGAAATTTGGCATAGGTCACTTATTCGGCCTAAGGACGAACCCTATTGAAATTGGGAAAAATCGGTTCAGATTTAGATATAGCTCCCATATATATATTTAACCGATTTAATGTAAACGGTCCCTATATATCTTTCGCTTTGCACGAAATTTGGTACAGCCTAATCATTTAGGTCTAGAATGATGTCTGCCAAGTTTCATGAAAATCGGTCCAGATTTAGATATAGCTCCCATATATAGTTTCGTCCGATTTCATGTAAATGGTGCACCAAAGTACTGCTTAATCATTTCGGTCTAGAATGATGTCTGCCAAGTTTCGTGAAAATCGGTTCAGATTTAGATATACCTCCCATATATAGTTTCCTCCGATTTCATGTAAATGGTGCCCCAAAGTCCCTATATATCTTTCGATTTTCACGAAATTTGGCATAAAGTACTGAATTGAGCCTAGAGTGATGTCTGCCAAGTTTTGAGAAAATCGGTTCAGATTTAGATATAGCTCCCATATATATTTTCGTCCGATTTCATGTAAATGGTGCCCCAAAGTACCTATATATCTTTCGATTTGCACGAAATTTGGCATAACGTACTGAATTGATCCTAGAGTGATGTCTGCCGAGTTTTGAGAAAATCGGTTCAGATTTAGATATACCTCCCATATATAGTTTCCTCCGATTTCATGTAAATGGTGCCCCAAAGTCCCTATATATCTTTCGATTTGCACGAAATTTGGCATATCGTACTGAATTAAGCCTAGAGTGATGTCTGCCAAGTTTCGTGAAAATCGGTCCTTATTTAGATATATCTCCCATATATAGTTTCGTCCGATTTCATGTAAATGGTGCCCCAAAGTCCCTATATATCTTTCGATTTGCACGAAATTTGGCATAACGTACTGACTTGAGCCTAGAGTGATGTCTCTCTGTCTGTCTGGTGTTCGTCCGGTTTTATGTAAATGGTGCCCCAAAGTCCCTATATATCTTTCGATTTGCACGAAATTTGGCATAACGTACTGAATTGAGCCTAGAGTGATGTCTGCCAAGTTTTGAGAAAATCGGTTCAGATTTAGATATAGCTCCCATATATAGTTTCGTCCGATTTCATGTAAATGGTGCCCCAAAGTCCCTATATATCTTTCGATTTGCACGAAATTTGGCATATCGTACTGAATTAAGCCTAGAGTGATGTCTGCCAAGTTTCGAGAAAATCGGTCCAGATTTAGATATAGCTTCCATATATAGTTTCGTCCGATTTCATGTAAATGGTGCCACAAAGTACTTATATATCTTTCGATTTGCACGATATTTGGCAATTTGCTAAGTTTCGTGAAAATCATATATAGTTTCGTCCGATTTCATATAAATGGTGCACCAAAGTCCCTATATATCCTTCAATTTGCACGAAATTTGGCATAACGTACTGAATTGAGCCTAGAGTGATGTCTGCCAAGTTTCGAGAAAATCGGTCTATATAGCTCCCATATATATTTCATGTTAATAGTCCTGTTTAATATACCCATAGTGGTGAAGGGTATCATATAGTCGGCCCCGTCCGACTTTACTACTTTCCTTACTGGTTGGAACTGAGTTTGGCTGAGTTTGCAAAATCTTACTGCATAAAATTATTTCAGTAAACTCCAGTAAGTTTGTTGTTGTTGAACTGTCAAACTTGCTCTCTCACTTGACTCTCTTTTACTGGATTTTTGGGTAAACAGACAACATTTAGAAACATTTCTTAACAATTGTTACCAAGTATCGAGTGAACAGACAGAGCTAATATATAACTCCCTTCGAGATTATCGTCTGAACCAGCCAGGTAGACATGCATATAGAATAACGTTCCTAAATCCACTCCAAATTGCCTAAAACCGATTTGGTACGAATTAAAAAAATCAATATCCCCACAAATGTTCAACTTTAAATAGTCTACTAAATTAGTCTACTGACTACCTTTGGTGGTTCACATTCCACATGAAGGGTTAATAAGGCTTTGGCAAAAAAGCTTAGCGAAACAACTCGGTTGTTGTCAATACTGAATAAGCTGTGTACTGTACACAATCGTACTATTTTGTGCATTAGTGTTCTACTCTATATACTTGCAGCTATGTTATTTAGGTAGGTATGATAATTTTTTATCCTCCACAATAATTGAAACAAGTGACAAGGTGTCCAGTTATGCAAATGAGATTTTTATTCACTACGAAGGCAAATGGGGAGAGTGTGTTAGGATATATATTTGAAAATGTGTACCTACTCGTATATCGGAAATTAGTTAAAAGGGTATTTCTTAAAATAATTTTTTGAAATAAAAAATATTCTTTTGATAGTTTTCGGTACTAAGATTTCAAACCCAGTAAGAATTAATAACTCTTACGTCTGTAAACCGTCGCAAAATTTTGGATTTTTAAAATATAAATTATATTCACAAATATATGACATTTTGACTTTGTCATTTGTAAACCGTGGCCCGCAATGTTACAACATGTTATTGTTGTAAAGCTCAAAGTCTCCAGATTTTAAATATATAACGTTTTTTTCAGCTCTACATGAAATGGACTTTTAGGGAAGAAATTAGATTACTGGACAATAGTGCGCTGTACTGTAGTAAAACGACTAAGTGTAAGAACAGAAAATTATCACGGGAAATTTGTGATATATAACATCTAATTTGAAGGGGACTCGTAATTAAAACACATTGAATTTTGCTTAAATTCCGTTGATATGCACCCTTTGAGCCTCGAATTTTATCCGTGATTATAGAATAATTTCATTCACACAGATTTAAGGCAACTGTCCTAAATAGGATATGAACAAAATATGACATCGCTACATCCTTTCATTCGGGAGATACAGTACATTCCTTCTGGAAAATAAAAGTCCAATATCAATATAACCAAAGGCGATATCGACGAAAAAATCATTTTAAAGCTCTAAAACATTTTGTTGCCTGTGGGCAACATTGGGCGGTAAAGGGTTAAAAAATATATACAAAGACATATAAAAAAGTATTAGTCGGTGTTGACGATCCTCAGCCTATGGTTTGCGGGGGGCTACAGAATAAAACACAGGTTTAATTATATGCTTTATATAAAGTATATGTTTTTCAAAGAGTTGGCCATCTTTGGAGAGAAAACATTTTTGGATTTGAAAAGTTTGGATCAAATTTGGAGGAAATTGGATATTTTGCTAGAATCATATGAGATTTTTAAAATGTCGACCCTTGGTGGTGGAGGTGCAAGAAGGAGTTGACCGATAAGTCTCATCTTCCAATATTTTACAGGCATGGTTAAAATATTAGCTTGCGAAAAGATTTGTAAAAAAAAGTATTTTCATTTTTAATTTCCAACTTTAATTAAGTTTGAATGTGCATATTTGGCATAAAATCAGACACTACAAACAATTGTATAGCATTAACAAATTTTTCCAATTTTTTACATATTGTGGGGAAGGTACCAGAAGAAGTGGAACGATGGTCCTATATTTAGATTTGATCTAGGATGCCTTGATCTAGGCTAGGTAAAAATACCACTATTAATTTGTCTGAAACATTCGTAAATCGACTCTAAATTGTATGTATCGGATTTGGTCCAAAAAACATTGGGTATAAAACCAATATTTCGATGAGGCACGTTTTTGCCCTGTTTAACAAGCAAAGTGTATATACCCACATTAGCCAAATCATTTTCAGAAGGCCAAAAAAATATGTAAAATCTATACAAATTGTCAACAGTTCAAACTGTAAACCTAAAATTGAACCAGTGAGCGGAGCAGTATAGTCGGACGGGGCCGACCATACGATACCCTACACAATTACCACGGAACTCAAATTTTCTGCGGATGTTTATTCCGAGCCTGGGCAATACTTCGTGATATTGGCATCCTCTTGCCCAATTAGAGGTAAACAGCACCTCTTCCTCACACTGACATATTTTCCGAATATTACGAGTATTCAGTACAGCTATTGTCCAGATTCCCTTCACCGTGGGTTGTGTTGTGATGTTCGGCTTTCATTTGTGGTCTATATATCAACTCGAAAATAACACAAAAAATTAAGTTTTCGGTCCACTTCATTGCAAAATTATTATCTTATCATCATCGAAAATTATAGGCGTTGTCCTTGACCATAACTGGAACCTTATGGAACATTTCAAAGCGATCAGCGCTATAGTTACGTGCTCTAGAGTGATAATGAGTTGCTAAATAATATACGGATACGGAGATACCTGTAAATATTTAGGTGTAACTCCCACATCCGAGCACATACAACAATATAATTGGTATTAATTTGAAGGTCAACCACTCCTCTTGGATATAATATCAACTCCTCGGGTATATATCCTTCAGGGGTAAATATTTACGCTATAGAATACAAATTTGTCATTTTTCACACAAAATTCAGGGTCCATTTGACCCGCTAAATATTGACCAATCTTTATCAAAACAGGCAAGCTTATTCTTTGGCCCGATCCCCTTCTCCATGCAAAATTTCACGATGTTCGGGCCATTATTGCGACCTCTGGAGCGACCAGAAAAACCGACAAAAATTTAGTATTTGGTCCATTTCATCCCCTAAATATTAACCGATCTTTCCCAAAAAAATAGGGGTCTTCATTGGCCAGAACCCATCCTACATGCAAAATTTCGTGAAGATTGGTCCATAACTGTGGCCTGTATCGTGTTTACAAATTATAATGGACAGACGGACGGGCAAACACACATCTATAGATTGACTCAGCTAATCGAGATATGACTTCTTAAAGGTGGGTCTAGGACCAATATTTCGCGGCGTTACAAACTTTTGGGGCTGCACAAAGCTATAATACCCTGACAACATAGTTGTGTAGGGTATAAAAAGTCAGCCTTTGTATAAAAATGTAAGATCATTTTTTTATAAAAATAAACAACAATTCGAAATAAAAATTCAAATGTAGCAAATTCTCCTAAAGGGCATTTTTGACTTCGAAAGGAAGTGGCCCAGGCCCCCTAAGATTATTTTGTTCATTCAAAAAATTAGTTCTGCAATCAAATCTTTAATTTTGTATTTTGATTTTTCAAAGTGGCGAATGAGCAGTGCTTTTACATATTACTAAAGTATGGGCATAGACTAAAAACCACGATATAATAGAACGCCCAACATACATTCTGAAACGAGTTGTTGACGAAGATATTAGAAATATCGGTGCATTAATTAAAAATATGAATTTGGTGGAATTGTACAACTGAACAAATATTTCTATTTCAATACATCGTATTTCAATGTTTGAACTAAGTAAACTGTTTCAAATTCATTCAGAAGCTCAAAAAAATCCCAAATTTTTTACACCATCTGTTATCTGTGAAAAGAAAGTACATAAATATATGCCGAACACAATATAGATTAGTCAGCCACAAAGTGGTTTCCCTATTAAATCAAACGCAAATGGCAATAGCTGCTGGGATTCCCTCACATTTTTTGTCTTCATAAAAGACAAACGATGATGTGACGATGCCTATGTCAATTATACGATCTTGTTTTACAAGCAAAGATGCAATAGCACAGCTGTAGCTAATATAAATACAGCGATTGGCTTGAGTACAAATTAAAACTCATCATCGTTTTGTCAAAGAAAGTACGAACATATAAAATTCAATATGTTCTCAAAGTCACTTGAAATTATTGTTGTTTTGGCCACATTGGCTCTTGCAAAAGCTCAATTTGGAGGTTCCATAACTTCAAACAGCCGCGGCGGAGCAGATGTATTTGCTAGATTGGGTCATCAATTTGGAGATAATAAAAGAAATTTGGGTGGTGGTGTTTTTGCTAGTGGAAATACTTTGGGTGGACCAGTAACAAGAGGAGCATTCTTATCAGGAAATGCGTAAGTTTTTTATGATTTGTATTCTTTTCTGAAAATAAAAAAATATTTCGTATATTTTTAGTGATCGTATTGGTGCCTCGTTATCACATTCCAGAACTGATAACTTTGGTTCGACATTTTCACAAAATGTTAACGCCAATCTTTTTCAAAACGATCGACACAAACTGGATGCCAATGCCTTTCATAGTCGTACACATTTAGACAATGGGTTCAAATTTAGTAAAGTCGGTGGTGGATTTGACTATAATCACGCTAATGGTCATGGAGCTTCGGTGACTGCTTCCCGGATACCCCAATTGAATATGAACACTGTCGATGTGACTGGCAGAGCTAATTTGTGGAAATCTCGTGATCAAGCCACAAGTTTGGATTTGACTGGTGGTGTGTCCAAAAACTTCGGTGGTCCCCTTGATGGTCAAACTGACAAGCATGTTGGTGTTGGTTTAAGTCATAATTTTTAACATTAGTTATTATCTGATTATACACATTTTTTAATTAAAGAATGTAATTGGTAAAATTGCAAGATATTTTTCGAAATTATATACATGTAGTTAATATTTATATAGTCAAAATATAAACGTGAAGTATGAATATAATAAAAATTAATATGTAGAACCCAGTGTTTTTAGACCTATAAATGCATAAAATTGAAATGATTTCATTTTAATATATTAAGTTGGGGAAAAATTTTAGGCGCTTGGCTTGCATTTTCGCCTCTGTCAAAGAAAAACTGTAAAATTGCCGAATTTTCTCTTTGTTCACTTCCATTTTTAACACCCTGTAACTCACAACTGAATGCACCAAACAAAAAAACAACAAAATAATTTTTTATTGCGAAATGTCATCCTTCCAACGAGCATAAATCTGAAATTGTTCGATCGATACTTTACGAGAAATCTATCAGTACAGTCATCTGCCGGAAAAATAATGGATATCTTTTTCCACATTCTAATATTTTACAATTGTTTGTGTGTACGTATAGAGGTGGAATCCTGAAATTTGGGTTTAAAATTACGTTGAAATGTATGTGTACCAAACCGTATCAAGCTTTGTACAATTTAGATTCAGTTAAGGGGACCCCCCCCCCCCCCATTCTCGGGGCCAAATTTTTTTTGATTTAATTCGAATTTATACTAATTCAAGAATGTCCTTACAAAATTACAACTGAGAATCTCAAGAACTCTTGAAGATAGGGCCGATTTATTGTGTCAGCATCAAGTGACCGCTAAAGGGCTTCTCAAACTTTAAACGCGTTTTTCTCTTTTGCGAATGGCGGGCACGATAACTCAAAAACTAATAATCCTATCGCTATCGTATGAACTAGGATAAAGCCAATCGGCGAAGATCTTCCTTATTTTTTAACTTGATTTTTGGTCAAAAATCGGCGATTTTCCAAAAATATTTTTTCAAAGGTCCGCCATTTTGTTAATTTTAGAGCGAAGTCAATAATCCTAGTTCATACGAGAGCCAGACATGTACTCTTTCTAACCCCGTTAGAATTTTCGGATTCCGATGTTCCAGTGAGGAGTTATCATGCCGGCCATCAAAAATAAGGACTTTTCTTTAATTACAAAAAACAATAACAAAAATTGTTTGTAAATTATTTTTCTTCTTTTTTAAATCATCAAATATATATGTGCAAAGTTACAAACCTTAACAAGCTTTGGTATTGATTTACCAGCCCATTGAAAATCTTGAAAAATTAAAATCGAGAATGGTGGGGTTCACTTAAAAGAATAGAAATGGAAAACTGATGTTTCAATTAAGATTACTGCTACCAACATGATAGAGGTAGTTTAGGAAATTCGTACTTATGGATACAAAAAGTACTAAAAGGTAATAAATATAGAACAATCACTGTTAGAGTGTTGGATTAAGGTATTAAGGTATCGACGCCTCCGTAGAATAGTATAAGTCTGAAAAGTAAGTTTTTCAGTAGAAGCTCTCAAAGTATGGAAATTTCATATATCTTACGGGCCATGCTAAGTACATTTTTGCTTATAACTTTGGTTTGAATTGGCCGATGATTACCAAAATTTCAGGGAATTTAAATTAAGGACCGTAGTATCTAAAAACGTAAAGAACTTTAAAACATGCTAAGGCGACTTAGCGTCGTTGTACTAACAATGATACAATTTGTTTCTGTGTAAATGGATGGCTGGAATCCTGAAATTTGGAATTAAATTAACTGTTGAAGAATCGGATTGATTTCTACCTTTGGGAACGAAAAGAGTTACATGTTACAATTTGGATATGTGTGAACCGATAGGGCTGAGATCCTGAAATTTAGAATTAAAATTACTGTTGGAGTGCAAGATTGAGATATGGAAGCAGTTAAAAAAAATCATAATCATTTGTATACCAAATACTAAATTTAATACAATTAAATACATACAACTAAGATGTCGGAGTGTAGGATTAAGATAGTTTTGGAATATGGGTACGAATGGTACAATTTAGATTTTAGGGAACAGATAGAGCTGGAATAAATTTGGACAAACAATTACAGTTTGAATGCAAAATTGAGGTAGTATTGGAAATTCATACCTATGAGTACGAAAAATACTATATGGTAATAAACTTGATATTAAATGTAGGAACAGAAGTGGAATTCGGAATTATATTGTATATCGCTTTCATTAGCACCACATGCATTCATTTTCAAAGGTATTTATACTCTACACCAAACTATGGTACTGGTATTATGTGTGTGTGCATATGTTTCTAAGAGGTGAAAGCAATCATGATAGACCCATTGACACTTTTGGAGATATGCATAAAAGTACTTGCGATTTTTGCATATCGACTGGTCTGTTGATTTAAAAATATAACCTAAGTACAAGTCGCATTTTTGATTCGATTGTAATGAAATTTGGCAAAGCTCATTTATTTAGCTCAAGCCCATTCTATTGAACTTGGTGAAAATCTGTCCCGATTTATACAGTATTGTTCGAAACCTAAGCAACTTTTTCTTAGTACGTAGTCATGGTGTTATATGATACCGTTAAACTGATTTAAAAAATATATATATTTTATTTACTATTATACTATGTGTCTATAATCTGAAAATAACAAAAAATTTAAATTATATTTCTTTGGAAAAATATAAAGAAATGAAAACAAAATTAACTCGCAAAGCAGCTGTTCGAAACCTAAGCAACTTTCAATATTTCGTATGATACCCTTTATTTTTTATCACTGACGCACATCTTTTTGGCATTGACTCTACAAGATTTGTTAGAATTGTTGTTGTTATAGCTTCCCACTCTGATTTTAAGCAGTTCATTAGTTCCTGCCTGTTTCTAAAGCGACGTGTTCCAATCCTTCGTTTTAAAATGCTGAAAAGGTTCTCAATGGGATTGAGGTCCGGAGACAAGTTTTGCAAGGAAGAATTATACTCATTTACAACCTCATATTGGGTATTACAGCTTAGCCAACTGTTTAAAAGACTTAGAATCGGCCGATATTATAGGTTCTTAAAATCAAACGTTGTATTTAAGATAGGTCTTACGATTGC